>NW_023637631.1:0-102024 GCF_015220235.1 Choloepus didactylus | reverse complement strand
TATTTATCCCCTCACTGCTGCCAGTGTTTGTCTCATCTATTTTGAGCACTGTTAGGTGCATAAACATTTATGATTGTCCCATTCATTAATATGTATATAGGGTCCTTTTTATCTTTTAACAGTTTTGCACCTAAAGTAATGTTAGTATGGCTATCCCCACTCTTTTCTAATTACAGTTTTCATGGAATGTCTTCTTCCAACCTTTCACTTCAACCTATGTGCATTCTTGGGTCTATATAGTGATTTTTGAGATTGCCATATTTGTGCAATTGTTTCACTCCAAGGAAAAATTTCCTTTCCCTTCTTCCTCCTCCAGGAATGTTGATATGTTCTCTTTGTTTTTGATTTGCCTCTGTAAGTTTTTCTGTTTTTTAAATGCAATTTTATTGAGATATATTCACATACCATACAATCATCCAAAGAGTACAATCAATTCCTCACAGTATCATCACATAGTTCTGCATTCATCATCATAATACATTTTTTGAACATTTCCATTACACTAAAAAATAATAAGAATAAAAATAAAAATAAAATTAAAAAAGAACACCAAAAGCATCTCATACTCCTCTCACCCCTATTATTCATTTACTTTTGTCCCCCTTTTTTATATACTTATTTGGTCCATAAGCTGGATAAAGGGAGTGTGAGTCCCAAGGTTTTCACAATCACAGAATCACATCATATAAGCTATACAGTTATATGATCATCTTCAAGAATCAAGGATACTGAATTTCAGTTCAATATTTTTAGGTATTTCCTTCTAGCTATTCTAGTTCACTAAAAACTAAAAGAGAATATCTATATAATGCATAAGAATAACCTCCAGAATGACCTCTTGACACCATTTGCAATCTCCCAACCACTG
Source organism: Choloepus didactylus (assembly GCF_015220235.1). Lineage (NCBI taxonomy): Eukaryota > Metazoa > Chordata > Mammalia > Pilosa > Megalonychidae > Choloepus > Choloepus didactylus. Next base: position 101,156 of record NW_023637631.1, on the reverse strand, counting down.
AAACTTTATATTGTTTAATTTCTTTTTTCCCCTTTTGGTCAGGAAGGCTTCTCAATCCATGATGCCAGATCCAGGTTCTTCACAAGAAGTCATATCCCACATTGCCAGGGAGATTTTTACCCCTGGAAGGCATGTCCCTCATAGGGGGAGAGTGGTGAGTTTACCTGATGAGTGGGCTTAGAGAGAGACAGCTGAAGTCATTTTAGTTGCAAAAGGTTCCCTGGAGGTGACTCTTCAGAACCATTATAAGTAGGTTTAGCCTCTCCTTTACAGTAACAACTTCATAAAGGCAATCCCCAAGATCCAGGACTTCTCCCACTATAATTGTAGTCCCCAAGGCTTGAAAAATATCAGGAATTCCCCAGGTAGGGAAGTTTAATGTTTCCACATTTCCCCCTGTCCTTCAAGGGGGCTTGCAAATACTTCTTATTCTCTGCACAAATTACTCTGGGATGTATCGGGGTTTCACATGAATGTGTACCAACCAACCAGATCTCACACCTTATTCAAGGTAGCATGTAATTATAGCGTTTGAATAAACTGACCATTCAAGCTAAATGATATAGCATGCTAAATAAAATATAGATTTTTCACCAAATAAATATCTCTTCCTTTGGTCTCACACAGAAGTTGAGGTTTTAAAACACAGTCAAGGGAGGAGAGAGAGGAAGATGGAGGCATAGAGAGGAGTGGAAGCTAATTTGTTCCCCTGGAACAACTAATAACCAGGAATAACTAGTAAATAATCTGGAATAACTGCAGGGGGACAAACATGACTGTCCACTCATCATACTCAAACTTGAATTGGGAGGAATGCCTGAGATCACAGCATAAAATCTGTAAGTAAAATCTGTGGACCCAAGCTTGGATCCCCCTTTCCCCACAGCCTGAACTGCAAAGCCTCATGGTGCTAGGGAGCAGCACTCTCCCAAGCAGGCAAATGTAGCTCAACTGATCTTCAACTGGGGTTTTATTAACAAACATGGACTGCTCAATACAAGCTAAGAATCCCCAAAAGCAGACAGAGGTTTTGGTGGTGACTGACTTTAGAGAGCTGGAGGACCTCTCTGGGAGGGTGGGACAGCCCAGAGGACCAGCTGCTGTCTCTGGCTGATAAGTGAAACTCAGGGTGGCTGTGAACTTGCCCTGAAGGGGGGATTTCTGCACCTTTTCCAGCTCAGTGGAGAAAGCTTCAGCCATTTCAGTCTCAGTGCTCAGACCCACACAAAGGTGGAGATAGCACAGCCAGAGGCAATTCAAATGCAAATGACTTCTCCTAAGGAGGTATGTCTTCCCTAAGAGGAAAGAGGCAGTGCCAAGCTCTACTACCCACCTTCCATTCAGAACCAGACCCCAGAGCCTGGGGGAAAATGCCTGGGCCACACTTCCTTACACCAGTCTGGAGCTGCAGGCTGACAGGCACCACCCTGCTGGGCAGAAAAGGACAGTGACTTGAGACCTCACAGGGTACATCAAAATTCTAAGGCACACCCTCAGGGAGATGTGATACTATTTCCTCCATCTGAGACCTGAGTCCATTCTGGTCTGGGAAAACCTGATTGGGGTAACCAAGAAAACCAGATGCCTAGACAAAAGAAAACTACAACCTACACCAAGAAACATGAAGCTATGGCCCAGTCAAAGGAACAAACTTACACTTCAACTGAGACACAAGAATTTAAACAATTAATGCTAAATCAATTCAAAAAGTTTAGGGGAGATATGGCAAAAGAGAGGAAGCATATAATGAAAACACTGGGCATACATAAGGTAGAAATTGAAAGTTTGAAAAAACAAATGGCAGAATCTATGGAAATGAAAGGCACAATGGAGAATACAACAGCAGATCTCAAGAGACAGAAGAAAACACTCAGGAACTGGAGAGCAAGTCATCTGAAAGCATACACATAAAAGAACAGACACAGAAGAGAATGGAAAAATATGAGCAACATCTCCAGGAATTAACTGACAACACACAATGCAGAAATGTACATGTCATGGGTGCCCCAGAAGAAGAGCAGGGAAAAGGGGCAGAAGCAATAATAAGAGGAAATAATCAATGAAAATTTTCCATCTCTAATGAAAGACATAAAATTATGGATCCAAGAAGTGCAGCATACCCCAAATAGAATAGATCTGAATAGGCCTATGCCAAGATGCTTAATAATCAGATTATCAAACGACAAAGATAAAGAGAGAATCCTGAAAGCAGCAAAAGAAAAGTAATCCATCAGATACAAAGGAAGCTTGATGGCTATGTATAGATTTCTCAAAAGAAACTATGGAGACAAACAAGTGGTGTGATATAGTTAAGGTACAGAAAGAGAAAAACCACCAACCAAGAATCCTATATCTGGCAAAACTGTCCTTCAAATATGAGGGAGAGCTTAAAATATTCTCTGACAGACAATGAGAGAGTTTGTGAACAAGATACCTGCTGTACAGGAAACAGTAAAGGAAGCACTACAGACAGAAAGGAAAAGACAGGAGTGAGAGGTTTGGAACACAATTTTGGGAGACAGTAGCTCAGAAATTAAAGTATACTGAATAAAGATGACTGTGAATATGGTTGAAAGAGGAAGGTTAGGAGCATGTGGGACACCAGAAGGAAAGAGGAAAGATAAAGACTGGGACTGTATAACTCAGTGAAACCTAGGGTTCTCAATGATTGTGATAAAAGGTACAAATATGTTTTTACATGAGGTAGAACAAATGAATGTCAGTATTGCAAGTTGTTAAAAATAGGGTGGGGATTGGGGGAAAATAAAAATGCAAACTAGAGACTGTAATTAACAGAAACATTGTACTATTCTTCCTTTAATATAACAGAGACAATATTACAAAGCTAAATGCATATGGGGGGACATAGGAGAAGGGTATGGGACTCTTGGCATTGATGATGTGTCTGGCTCTTTATTCTACTTTAATTTAATGCTATCTTTCCTTTTGTTGCTTCCTAGCTGTCATTTGTTTTTTTCTCTCTCTTTCTTTTTTCTTTTTCTTTTGTCTCTTTACCTTCTTTGACTCTTCCTCCTTCTTTGTGGAAGAAATGGAGATGTCCTTATATAGATAGTGATGGTGGGGAATACATATGTTATTATACAGGGAACCATTGATTGTTTACTTAGGATGGAATGTATGGTCTGTGAAAAAAAACCATCTTAAAAATGGATTGATAAAGAAACCTTGGCACTATATTGAGTGAAATAAGACACATAAGGACATATATTGCAGGGCCCCACTGATATGAACTAATTATAATATGTAAACTCATAAACATGAAAGATGAATTACCAAGATATAGAATAAGGCTAAAGAATGGGGAGTGGTTGCTTATCATGAACCAAATGTTCAACTAGGTTGAACTTAAATGTTTGGAAATTGACAGAGGTGATGGTAGCACATTGTGAGAATGACAAACAGTGCTGAATGGTCTATTAATGTGTGGAAAGGGGAAGCTCAGAGTCACATATGTCACCAAAAGGAAAGTTGGAGGTTAAAAGATGGGAATGTATAAAACAGTGAATCTTGTGGTGGACAATGTCCATGATTGACTGTACAAATATTAGAAATCCCTCTCATGAACTAGAACAAATGTATGAAGCTATAATTAGAAGTTAATAATAGAGGGGTGTATATGCAAATTATACATTACAGTTGGTAGTATTTTAACATTCTTTCATCAACTGTAACAAATGTACTATACCAAAACTATGAATCAATAATGGAAGGGGTTGGTTAGGAGTATGGGAGGATTTGAGTTTTCTTTTTTTGGTCTTTATTTCTTTTCTGGAGTAATGAAAATGTTTTGAAAATTGAAAAAAAATAATTGTGATTGATGCATAACTCTCTGATGGTACCATGGGCAATTGATTGTTCACTTTGGTTCTTTGGATAATTATATGGTATGTGAAAAATCTCAAAAAATATGAAAAGAAAACAAAATTAAAACCACAGTCAGTATCATCCTTTTCCCTTTAGTCTGGTTAACCTTAGTCCTAAACAAGTCCATTTCATTCATACCTCTAATTGAAGTTTGATTCCTTTTTCAGCTTATCATTTGCTGTATGGGATATGCTGACATTCATAGTTTCTGAACTCTGGCTCTGAGTCTCAAGTGTCACACAGATACCTGAAGTTCCATAGACTGATCAGGTTATACATAAACAACTCAGCATCTCAGAATTTAGAGATAACCATTATGACTCATGAATAGATGTGACTGCTGTAAGAGCTTACAGTCTAGGAACCTTTACATAAGCCTTCACCTGATAATCTATGCTTTCATATTCAATTCTGAGTTTGCACATTATAGTTAGTCCATATTAGTGAGATGATATAATATTTATCTTCCTGATTCTGGGTTATTTCACTCAACATACTGTCCTCAAGGTCCATTCACCTAGGTGCATACTTCACAACTTCATATCTTCTTGCCACGACTCAGTATTCCATTGTATGTATACACAACAATTCATCATTCCATTCATCAGTTGATGTACACTTAGGCCACCTCCACCCATTGTGAATCATGAATATGTCTTCCATAAACACCTATGTGCAATGTCCACTCATGTCTCTACTCTCAGTTCTTATAAGTATACACCCAATAATGGGGTTGCAGGATCATATGGCAAGCCCATAGTTAGCTTCCTGTGGAGCCACTACACTGCCTTCGAGCTGGGCTGCACCATTCTACTTCCCTACCAACAGTAATAGGTACATCTCTCCACATTTTCTCCAACATTTGTATCCCTCTGTTTAATTTTTAACAGTTTTATTCACATGCCATAGAATCCTCCCAAAGTAAACAATCAATGATTCTCATTATAATCACATAATTATGCATTCACCACCACAATCTATATGAGGACCTTTCCATTTCTTCCCCAAAGAAAAAGGAAAAGAAGAAAAAAAGAAGACTAAAAATACAAAAGTTAGAAGAAAAATTAAAATAAAATACAATGAAAAGGTCAGAAAACATCACCACCAACAATAATCCCATATCACTCCCCTATATCCCCCTCTTATAGATATTTAGCTTTGGTATATTACCTTTATTAAAATTAGTGGAAACATCTTTCAATGTTACCATTAATTATAGACTCTATTTGCATTGATTGTATTTTTCCTCTATACCCTCCAATTTTCAACATCTTGCAATATTGACATTCATCTTTTCTCCCTCTTTTGAAAACACTTTTATATTTGTACTTTTAATCACCATCATTGACCACTCTAGGTTTTGCTAAGTTGTACAATCACAGTCTTTATCTTCTATCATTCCTTCTGGTATCATACATGCCCTTAGCCTTCCTCTTTCAACCATACTCACACTTACCTTTGTTCAGAGTACTTACAGTATTAGGTTACCATCACATACTATTATGCTATCCATTCCATTTCTGGATCTATGCAATCAATCCTGTTGAACAATCTGTAGTCCTTCAGCATCAAATGTCCAATCTCTAACTTCATTCTATCTCCTGATAACCTGTGTTCACAACACTCAGATTTCACTCATCATTTTTAGTCCATATTAGTGAGACAATAAAGTATCCATTCTTTTGTTTCTAACTAATTTCACTCACCATAGTGTCTACTGTCTACCATTTTGTCTTTTGGATTTTATATGTCATATCTTATTTTATTTTTATTTTTCCTCTCTTTTTTACCCTTACTCTTAGTCTTCATTTCTACACTCTTCTCCAAACTTTTCTCTCCTGTCTTTTCCTATTTGCCTATAGTGTTCTCTTTAGTATTTCTTGTAGAGCAGGTATCTTGTTCACAAAATCTCCCAGTGTCTGTTTTTCTAAAACTATTTAAACTGTCCCTCATGTTTGAAGGACAGTTTTGCTGGATATAGAATTCTTGGTTGGCAGTTTTTCTCTTTATCTTAAATATATCATACCACTGCCTTCTCACCTCCATGATTTCTAGTGAGATTCCACACACAGTCTTATTGAGTTTCCTTTGTATGTGATGGATCATTTTTATCTTGTATTCAGAATTCTCTCTTTGTCCTTGACATTTGATAATCTGATTAGCAAGTGTCGTGGAGTTGTCCTACTCAGATCTATTCTGTTTGTGGTACAGTGATTATTTCCTCCATTATTCCTTCTGCCCCTTTTCCCTTCTCTTTTCCTTCTGGGACACCCATGACACATATTCATCTGCTTTGTGTTGTCATTCTGTTCCCTGAGACCCTGCTCATATTTTTCCATTCTTTTCCCTATCTGTTCTTTTGTGTGTAGGATTTCAGTTGTCCTGTCCTTTAGTTCCCGAATCCTTTTTTCAGCCTCTTAGAATCTGCTGTTGTATGTCTCTGTTGTGTTTTTCATCTCTTCTAATTTGCCTTTCATTCCCATAAGTTCTGCCAATTGTTTTTTCAAACTTTCAAGTTCTTCCTTACATTTTCTAATGTCTTCTTTATATCCTTCATCTCTTTTGCTATGTCTTCCCTGAAGTCATTGATTTGATTTTTGAATTGCTTTAGGAGATTTGTTTGATTAATAATTAGTTGTTTAAATTCCTGTATCTCAGTTGAATTGTAAGTTTGTTCCTTTGACTGGGCCATATCTTTGTTTATCCTAGTGCGATTTGTAATTTTTTTGTTGTCTAGGCATCTGGTATCTTTGATTACCCTAATCATATTTTCCTGTACCAGACAGGCCCAGGTCTCAGGAGGAGGCTGTATTCACTACCAGGTTTTCCTGAGAGTGAGTCCTAGTAGATTGTCAGCCTTTCCTGTGAGACCTCTAGACTCTGTGCTTTTCCTACCATGACTAGCTGGTGGTGCTTGTCATTCCACATTTCCCCACCAGTATTAAAAGTTGTGGTATATTTTATTCTCAGTTGACTCTGTCCTGGCCAGGGACCAAGAGTTTCAGAAGCCAAGCTTAAGCTGTTTTCTTTTTCCCCAGGCCTGGGGTCTGAATTCTCTGAGCGAGGGCCACTACATGAGCAGAGCCCTGCCCCTGCCATTTCTTACTGAAGGAAGATAAGCCCTTTAGCATTATCAAATTGTCTCCTATGCTTGAGTTTTTCCTTTGACCCTCTGACTCTCTTAACTCCACCCTTGTCTGGATCAGGGCATTTGAATATGTCTGAGGCTTTTTATAATGAGCTACTAGGAATGAGAGAAAATAATTGGAAAAAAGCAAGAAATCCCCTTTTCAGAGCCAGTCCCCAGCCCTCCAGTTCACCAGGCAAGCACTGGAATCGGTACCTGGTTCTGTGTGCCCCTTTTCTTGGGACACAGCCCATTTCCAGTATTCTGAGCTCAGCAGACTCCAAAAGCCTCTCTTTTAATTTACATGATTTTCCCATGAACTCTGCCTCCTCTATGCCAGGATAAATCTCCAGGTTTCTTTCCTGCTTTCTCTGGGTTTATCTGTGCTCATAGCATATATCCAGTAGTCTAAATTTTTTAAGTTAAAACTGCAATTGGACCTTGGTTGAGCAACATTCCCTTGATCCCAGCAGGGACTGCTTCTTTTTCCCACAGTGAAGTTTTCCAACTCAGCCTACCGTGCCTGTGGGGAGGGGCACCAACTCTGCAGTTTGGGGAGCTTTACTTACAGTTCTATGCTGTGATCTCAGCTGTTCCACCCATTTCTGACTGGTGGTATGATGTCTGGTCACAGATATCCTCCCTTCAGTTTTTCCAGGCTATTTTCTAGTTGTTCTGACTATTTACTAGTTTCTCTAGGGGACTAACTAAATTACACACCTCCCTATGCTGTCATCTTGCCCCATCTCTCTGTATATTTTTAGCACTCCTTTCCTTATCTCTAGCTACTTTTACCAGGAGGGCTGATTCTGGTGGGAGGTTCCTCCCAGAGAGGAACTACCCAGTTAGTTTTTCCCAATCAAAAGAGGTCCAGGGATGTTGATCAGTTCCAAGATGCCCTGGACAGGAGACCCAGAAAGACACCAATCATCTCTAAGATGCCTCCTTGAGTCTGTGCTTTCCTGTCTTGCCCAGCAGATGGTGCTCTTTAGCCAACAGTTCCTCACAGTCCTAAATCCTGTGCCTTTATGTCCCAGTTGATTCCACCCCTATTGGGTGCATTGTTGAGACAGAGGCTGCCAGCTGCTTTTTTGGTTTGAAACTATTGCTGGGATCACAGAACTTGGGATATGAATTCTCTAAACATCAGCTGCAAACTGCACTGGACCTTGTCCCTCTTTTCTTGGGGAAGAGCTGCCCTTCAGCACCCTGTTCCCCACTGTCCTAACAAAGTACAGTGTCTCTCAATCAGTCCCCTTTCTGCACCTGCAGGTGTGAGGCTGAGATAGAAGCTGTCAGCTTCTTTTTGCAGGTATGGGTTGAAACAGTTGCTGGGATCTTAGAACCTGGGATCTAAATTATATAATAACAGCTGCAAATTGTACAAGGCCTTGCTCCCCCCCTTTTCTTGAGGATGTTTCAGAGGAGATAATCAAGGAAAAATTTCCATTTACAATGCCAACTAAAAGAATCAAATGTCTAGGAATAAACTTAACTAAAAATATAAAGGACTTGTACACAGAAAACTACAAAATATTACAAAAATAAATCAAAAAAGAACTAAATAAATGGAGAGAAATTCCACGTTTATGGATTGGAAGGTTCAAGGTCATTAAGATGCCAATTATACCCAAATTGATCTTAGATTCAATATAGTACTGATCATTATTCCAAGCTTACTTTGCAGAAGTGGAAAAGATGATTATCAAATCTATTTGGTAGTGTAAGGGGCATCATATAGCCAAAACATCTTGAAAAAGAAGCTGGATGTCTCACACTTCCAGACTTTAAAGCAAATTTTAAAGATGCAGTCATCAAAACAGCATGGTACTGGCATAAAGACAGACATATTGATCCATGGTATTAAAGTGAGAGTTCAGAAATAGACCCTTAGATTTATGACAATTGATTTTTGACAAGGCTCCAAAATCCACTCAACTGGGACAGAACATTTTCTTCAATAAATGGTGTTAGGAGAAACAGGGCCCTAATTTCAGATCCTATATAAAAATTAATTCAAAATTTATCAGATGTAAATGTAAGAGACACTACCATTAAACTCCTAGAAGAAAATATAGGGAAATATCTTCAAGATCTAATGATAGGTGGTAGCTTCTTAGAAATTACACTAAAAGCTCAAGCAATGAAAGAAAATCTAGATAAACGGGACTTCCTCAAAATTGAATTCCCCTGTGCTTTAAAGGTCTTTGATTAGAGGATCTAAAAGCAGCTGACTCAATGGGAGCAAATGATTGGAAACCACATATCTGATAAGGGTTTGATATCCAGAATATAAAAAGAAATCCCAAAACTCAACAATAAAAAGACTACAACCCAATTTAAAAATGGGCAAAAGACATGAATGGAGATTTTTCCAAAGAGGAAATACAAATGGCTAAAAAGCACATGAAAATATGCTTTCTTCCCTAGCTATTAGGGAAATGTAAATCGAAACCACAATGACACAACCAACAGTATTCCTGAAAACATTAGATACTGCCCTGGGGTCTATGTAAGTCTCTATAAAAGTTTTTCCTGGTAAGTTCCTTTGTTCAGAAACTTAAGGCCTGCAGATTGATCCCATGCCAGATAAGGCCTAAAACCTGGAGGTACTGATCTCTCCGAGAACATCAACCAGTGTCATTTCTCTACCCCATAAGGTCAACACCTCTTTCCAGCATGAAGAAGTTAAAATGGTCATTGCCAAGATATCCCCAAGGATTGGGAGAATGATCAAATGAGAGGGAGGAAGTGTAACTGAGAAATTAGGATTTAACAAATGACTGTGACTACTGAGTCATTACATAGATATTTCGTTTTAGTGTCTAGTGTTTTAGAATAGACAGAAGGAAATACTTGAAGTCATTGAACTGTAATCCAGTAGCCCTGATCTTTGATAATGATTGCATAATTATATAGAAAAAAAGTTGTTTGCCCATGTTTAGATGGATTTACTTCTGGATGTGTTGTTCTGATCCACTGATCTATATATCTATCTCTGACAATACTACACTGTCTTAATTAACCTACCTCTATTGTAAGTCTTAAAATTGGGTAGAGTGCAATATCAGTAGTCAGTAAGAGGGGGAATGGTTTTCTTGTTTCCTTTTATTTCTTTTTCTGGAGTAATTCAAGTGTTCTAAAAATGATCATGATGATGAGTGCACAACTATGTGATGATACTGTGAACCATTGATTGTATAGTTTTGATGGATTGTATGATGTGTGAATACATCTTAATAAAATTACATTAAAATGTAAACAAGAAAAAAAATTCAAACTACATGATAGACCTGAATATTTGCCTTAAGCATGTAAACTTTTTTCAGAATACAGCTATAGTTTTCAAGTTGGATTAATTTTCCTTTTAAATTTTCTATGATCATTTGATATTACTTGCCAAACAAGTGTTGTTTTAAAATTTAAAATGTGATTTTTTCCTAATAAAATTATTGATTATTATAATCTTAATTGAAAAAAAGAAACATTTCACTAGAATGTTATAAAACAAATAGGAAATTATGAGTGTTGGAGATGATGTGGAGAAATAGGAACACATTCACTGCTGGTGGGAATGTACAGCCACCACAGAAGGTGGTTTGGCAGTTCCACAGAAACCTAAAAATAGATTTGACTTACGATTCAGCAATCCCACTTCACAGTATATACCCAGAAGACTTGAAAGCAGGGATGTGAACAGGCACTTGAATACTAATGTTCATTGCAGCATTATTTACAATTGTTAAAACATGGAAAAAACACATGTCCATCAGTGGATGAATGGATAAACAAAATGTGGTATGTGATGGGATATTATTCATCAATAAGAAGGAATGAAGTTCTGAAGCATGTGACAACATGAATGAACCTTGGGGACATTATGTTACATAAAATAACTCAGACACAAAAGGACAAGTAGTTTATGAACTCACCAATATGAGCTAATTAAAATATGCAAACTCATAGATATAAAATCTAGAATATAGATTACTTTGAGATAGAACAAGGCCAAAGAGTGGGGAGTGGTTGTTTAAAATGTGCAGAAATTTTAACTAGGTTGTACTTAAATGTTTGGAAATGGATAGAAATGACAGTAGCACATTATTGTGAGTATGATTAGTAGTGCTGAATTGTGTTTGAATGTGGTTGAAAGGGGTATTTTAGAGTAATGTATGTCACAGAAAGAAAAGCTAGTAGGAACACATTGAAGAATGGGAATGTGTAACAGTCAATCTTGTGTTGAATGATGACTGTGATTAACAGTATTGCATATATATATTATATATATGTTCTTTCATAAACTAGAAAAATGTATGACAGTATTGCAAGGAATTAATAATAGAGTTGCATATGGAAAAATATACCTATTTCAAATTATGGACTATAATCAACAGTAATATCTTAATATTCTTTCATCAACAGTAACAAATATAACATGCCAATACTAGGAGTCAACAATAGAGGAGAGAAGGGTTATGGGATAATTTGGGTTTTCTTTTATATTTTTTATGTTTATTTTTTGAATAATGAAAATGTTCCAAGATTGATTGTGTTGAATGCACAACTATGTGATGATACTGTGGGCCCATTGATTGCATACCTTATGGTGTGTGAATATATTTTAATAAAATTGCTTTAAAAATAAAAAAAGAGAAAAGAAATACCTGTGATAAAAAGGAGAAATAAGGACATCAGTAGAAAGGAGAGAGACTTTTCATCTCTATTTCAGCTGGCAAGCTTCTGGGGAATATGTCAAAAAACTTCCTAGGAATTTCCAGCTTGCAGCCTGCCTTATGGAATTTCCACTTATGAATCTCCACATTTGTGTGGAAGAATTTTATAAAATCTCATAATATTTACAAATATCTCCTGTCAGTTCTGGTTCCCTAGAAAACCCTGATTAACATGGCTTTGGAACCAGCAGTGGTTCTTGACAAACAGAATCTTAAAAATGGTATTTCTGAACCAGTTCTGTTGTCTTTGCAATTGGTTCTCCATTCTGACTAGAGTTGAAGGTACAAATGACTGTATTTTCAATAATCAAGATGGCATGGGTTGGTAAGAGAAATATGTAAAATATCACCACTGGATGTTGCTACTCAAATGATTATAAGAGGTAAAGCTCTGGGTGAGAGTGCTTTTGATACCTTAACAGAGTTTTTGTGGTTAAAGGTAAAATGATGTAGACCTGGCATCATGGGATGGAGAACATCTTGACCAAAAGGGGGATGTGAATGGAAATGAAATAAACTTCAGTGGCAGAGAGATTCCAAAAGGAGCCAAGAGGTCACTCTGGTGGGCACTCTTATGCACAATATAGACAACCCTTTTTAGGTTCTAATGAATTGGGGTAGCTGGTGGTAGATACCTGAAACTATCAAACTACAGCCCAGAACCCATGAATCTTGAAGACAATTGTATAAAAATGTAACTTATGAAGGGTGACAATGGGATTGGTAAAGCCACAAGGACCACACTCCCCTTTGTCTAGTTTATGGATGGATGAGTAGAAAAATAGAGGAAGGAAACAAACAGACAAAGGCACCCAGTGCTCTTTTTTACTTTAATTGCTCTTTTTCACTTTAATTATTATTCTTGTTATTTTCATGTGTGTGGTAACGAAGATGTCAGGGACTCATTTTGGTGATGAATGTACAACTATGTAATGGTACTGTGAACAATTGAATTATGATTTTTTTGTATGACTGTGTGGTATGTGAATATATCTCAATAAAATGAATATTAAAAAAATGATGTTGACTGGTTGTTCCTAAATATACTGGATACAATTATAAAAGTGCCACAATAGGATGTGAAAGTTTCTATGTGCCACAATAAGGATGTGAAAGTTTCTATGTGTGCCCTGAAAGAAAAATTTTACTTCCTGTAGTCACATACTTCAGATCTCTGACAAGACCCATTGTGCAAGTGGCAGAATAAAACATAAACTAAAATCTCAACCTTGCAGGGTATCTGCTGTTAAAGTGAATGCATTGATTGGAAAGCAATGGGATCCTGAAAATTGGAATAGGGAAATATATAAGTTGATAATTTTGTGACATATATGGGTTGATAATGATGGTATTGGGTACATTGTAACCCTAGATTATGCTGAGTTTTTGCCAGATAAACATGTAATTGTCTGCCCTGAGGAAGTAGACACCCAACCTCCAGCCTTCTTTCAGGAATCTGCCATCCAAATTCCACCTGAACTGATTAACCCTACAGTGCCTAATAAACCTGTAACCACATCCCCTGAGAAACAGGCCTCACCCATCTGTCTGGAAAGATTAACCCTGTTTCACCAGATGAAACTTCAAGAGAATCCCTAAGGTAATTGGTGCACAAGACAGACACTTCTAATTCTACATGTGACCCACCACCAAAACCCCTCTTTACTTCCAGATGTTCCAAACAAGTCTAAAAAGGAGAGGTACAAAGTGTGGCCCATGAGGAGTATTCTATACTCCAAAATTCCATGAGTTTTCCAATTTATATAGACATAAATCAGGGGAATATGTGTGGGAGTGGATATTAAGGGTGTTGGGTAATTGAGGAAGGAATATAAATTTGAATCACACTTAATTTATTGATATGGGCCCACTAAGTAGAGATTCTGGATTCAGTGTTGTGGCTTTAGGGGTTAGAAAGGGGCTTAACAGTTTGTTCTGCTGGTTGTTCTGATACATGGTCCAAAACATTGCTGATATTAACTGAGGGCAAAATACCAGAACTGCCCTGGTATAATGTAGGTGAAGAGATCCAAAGGCTTAGAAAGAATGGTATGTTAAATGGATTCACCACATGAGACATGCTTACCCAACTCTGGAATGTCCAGAGGACACACCTTTCAGTAACACTGTGAGGAATAAATTTGTGGAACTAACTCAATCATCTCTGTAGAGTTCTATTGTTGCCCTCCTCTGTAGGTCAGATATTGCAGGAACTGCTGTCACTAAACTGGAATCCTTAAACACAATGAGGATTATCAGATCCCAGATTGGAAGAAGCCAAGTGGCAGCACTTAATCACCAAAGAAAAAGTGAGTATGGCTACCTTAATGGACAGCAGATTCAAAGCAGTAACCAAAATAATCTAACTCACAGAAATCTACAGTGTTGGCTAAGTAGATCATGGGGTACCTATAAATAAAATAGGTGAGAAGTATACTAAATTCTTACTTTATCTTTAGGCAGAAGAGTTCTAGGTCAAGTGAACAGAAGTCTAACCCCTTGAGTGTTGGGAAGCCTGGGTCTCCTTGGGGAAAGATGCTGCTATACTGCCAAAAATTTGTACCATTAATCTTCCTTCCAGCCTTCCCCAAAGAGACCTATGACATTTTACCCAGGTAACTGTGCACTGGGGAAAAGGAAAGGATCAGATAGTTGGGGATTATTAGACACTGGATCAGAAGTGACAGTAATTCCAGGAGACCTAAAATGTCACTGTGGTCCACTGGTAAGAGTAGGGGCTTATGGAGGTCAGGTGATCAATGGAGTTTTAACTCAAGTTCATTTCACAAAGGGTCCAATGGATCCCTTACCCATTCTTTGGTTATTTCTCCAGTTCTAGAGTGCATAATTGGAATAGATATACTCAGCAACTGGCAGGATCCCCACATTGGTTCCCCAACTTGTGGAGTGAGCGCTATTATAGTAGGAAACACCAAGTGGAAGCCACTGTAACTGCCCCTACCTAGCAAAATAGAAGCAAATTTACTAGCAAAATAGTAAATCAAATGCAATACTGGCTGTGCTAGTTTGGATGTATTATGTCCCCCAAACACCATGTTCTTTGATGCAATCTTGTGGGGGCAGATATATTTAGTGTTGATTAGATGGGAATCCTTTGAGTGATTCCACGGAGATGTGACTCAATCAACTGCAGGCGATAAACCTAATAAGACAGTTTCCATGGAGGTGTGGCCCCACCCATTCAGCATGGGCCTTGATTAGTTTACTAGGACACTATATAAGCTCAGACAGAAGGAACAAGCTTGCTTCAGCCAAGAGGGATACTTTGAAGAATGCATAGGAGCTGAGAGAGTAGCTGTAGCTGAGACAGACATTTTGAAGGTGGCCATTGAAAGCTGATGCAGACATTTTGGAAAATGGCATTTTGAAATGCAACCTGGGAGCAAGCAGGCACCAGCTACATGCCTTCCCAGCTGACAGAGGTTTTCTGGATGCCAATTACCTTTCTCCAGTGAAGGTACCCTTTGTTGATAAACACTTTATGGCCTTAAGACTGTAACTGTGTAACAAAATAAACCTCCCTTCATAAAAGCCAATCCATTTCTGATGTTTTGCATTCTGGAAAGATTAGCAAACCAGAACAGTGGCCCCATATAGCAAATGTAAAAGAAGCTGAAAAAGATATCAGAGTTTAATTACAGATGTGAACAAAATGGACTTGGTTAGGACTAAGATAAACCAGACTAAAGGGAAAGGAATGCACTGACTGTGTTTTAAAACTTCAACTTCTATGTGAGACCAAAGGAAGAGATGTTTATTTGGTGGAAAATCTATACTTTCTGTAGCATGCTATATAATTTAACTTGTATGCTCAGTTTATTCAAACAACATAATTACATGGAACCTTGA
Organism: Choloepus didactylus; assembly: GCF_015220235.1. Taxonomy (NCBI): domain Eukaryota; kingdom Metazoa; phylum Chordata; class Mammalia; order Pilosa; family Megalonychidae; genus Choloepus; species Choloepus didactylus. The sequence continues at coordinate 85,541 of NW_023637631.1, read as the reverse complement.
ATAGTGGGGTGAGATTTGGTTAGTTTGTACAAGTTAGCATGAAACTCTACCAGAGCTAATAAATTCAGCCAAGTGGAAGAGTACAAGATCAACATGCAAATATCAGTAGTGTTTATTTACATTAGTAATTAGCAATCCAAGGAGGAAATCATGAAAACAAATTCCACTTACAATAGCAGGTAAAAGTACCAAATACAAGAATAAACATAACCACGGATGTAAAGTACTTGTACAAAGAAAACTACAAAATATTACTAAAAGAAATCAAAGAAGACCTAAATAAATGCAAGGACATTTCATGTTCATGGATTGGAAGACTAAATATCATTAAGATGTCAATGTTACCAAAATGATTTACAAATCTAACACAATCCCATTCAAATTTCCAACAGCCTATTTTGAAAAAAATTTTTGGAAGTTTAAGGAGATTGAAATAGCCATAGATATCTTGAAAATGAAAAATGAATTTGGAGGGCTCATGCTTCCTGTTAAAGCATATTACAAAGCTAGAGTGGTCAAAACAGGATGATACTGGCACAAGGACAGATATATTGACCAATTGTGATGGTTATGTTCATGTGTCAACTTGGCCAGGTGATGGTACCCAGGTGTCTGGTCAAGCAAGCACTGACCTATTACTGCAAGGACATTTGTGGCTGGTTAATAAACCAGAAGGTTCCTTTATTATATCATCAATTGGCTGCAGCTGTGACTGATTACATCAACAAAGGGCATGTCTTTCACAATGAGAGAATGCAATCAGATGGATTTAATCCAATCAGTTGAAGATTTTTAAGCAAGACAAGTAGAGGACCTTTGCTGCTTCTTCAGCTAACCAGCAAAGCATTTTCTGAGGAGTTCATTGAAGTTGCCAGTTCATTCCTGAGGAGTTCATCAAACATCTTCATTGGAGTTTCTGGTTTGCTGCCTGCCCTACAGAATTTGTGCTTGTGCCTACCCACAGTTGTGTGAGACACTTTTATAAAATCTTATATTTACAGATATCTCTTGTTGATTCAGTTTCCCTAGAGAAACCTAACTAATACACCAATGGAATTGAATTGAGAGATAAGAAAGAGACCCTAACATCTATAGTCAATTAACTTAAAAATAGTATTATTCACACACCATACAATCCATCCTAATTGTGCAATTAATGGCTCCTGGTTTAATCACATAGTTATGCATTCACCACCACAATCTATATGAGAACATTCCCATTTCCACTGTATAGAAAGAAAAATAATCCATACCCTTCCCCTATATTCACCTATTATTGACATTTAGCTTTGGAATATTGCCTTTGTTACAATAAATGAAAGAATATTACAATGTTACTGTTAACTTCAGACCTTAGTTTGCATTAATTGAATTTTCCATATACAATCCAAGTTTAAACACCTTGTAATAGTGACATACATTTATTCTAGTTCATGAAATAACTTTCTTATGTATTACAATTAGCCACCTTCATTGTCCACTCTACCTTTTGCTAAGTTATACCAGTTTTCCTCCAGCTTTCCTTCTGGTGACATACATAATCCTAGTCTTCCTTTTCAAACATACTCATACTTAGTTTTGTTCATTCTACTTACAATATTGTGCTACTGTCACATAGCATTGTGCTATCCATTTCTGAAACTTTACAAACATTTCATACTCCTTAAGCATAAACTGCCCAATCTCTACCCTCTTTCTATCTTCTTATAACCCATGCCTCAAATTTAATTCTGAGTTTGACCATTATAGTTAGTTCATATTAGTGAGAGCATAGGGAATTTGTTCTTTTGTTTCTAGCTTATTTCACTCAACATGTCTTCAAGGTACATCCATGTTTTTGCATGCATCAACACTTCATTCCTTCTTACAGCTGCATAATATTTCTTTGTGTGTATATACCACAGTTGGTTGATCACTCATCAGTTGATGGATATTTGGGCTATTTCAATCTATTGACAACCATGAATAATTCCACTATAAACAGCTTGTGAAAATGTCTATTCATGTCCCTGACTTCAGTTCTTCTGTGTATGTATCTAATAATGGCATTGCAAGATTATAAGGCAATTTTATACTTAGTTCCCTGAGGAACCAGCAACCTGCCATCCAGAGTTTCTGCGCCATTCTACATTACCACCAACAGTGAATATACTTACCTCTTTTTCCACATCCTCTCCAGCACTTGTAGTTTTCTGTTTTTTTTATAATGGTCATTCTAGTAGGTGGGAAAATGTGTCTCATAGTGATTTTGATTTGCATTTCCCTAATAGCTAGTGAAGTTGAACATCTTTTCATATACTTTTTAGCCATCTGTATTTCCTCTTTGGATAAGCATCTATCCATCTCCTTTGCTCATTTTTAAATTTTGTTCTTTGTCTTTTTGTTGTTGAATTGTAGGATCTCTTTATATATTCTGGACATTAAACCCTCATCAGATATGTAATTTCTGAATATTTTCTCCCATTGAGTAGGCTGTCTTTTTACTTTCTTGACATAGTCCTTTGACACAAAGAAGTATTAAGTTTTGAGGAGATCCAATTTTCCATTTCTTCTTTCATTGATTGTGCTTTTTGGTGTAAAGTCTAGGAAACCACCTTCTACAAGATCTCTAAGATATTTACCTACAGTATCTTCCAAGAGTCTTACGGTCTTAGCTCTAAAGTTTAGACCTTTGATCCATTCTGAGTTATTTTTTGTGTAAGGTGTGAGATAGGGATCCTATTTCATTCTTTTGGATATGGATATCCAGTTCCCAAACACCATTTTTTGAAGAGTCCAAGGTGAGTGGACTTGGCCACCTTTTCAAAAATCAATTGTCCACAGATGAGAGGGTTTATTTCTGAACTCTCAATTTGATTCCACTGGTTGGTATATGCATATCTTTTTGCCAGTTTCCACCTACTAGAATGACCATACTGTTTGTACCATTAGAGCATTGCAATATGCTTTAAAGTCAGGAAGTGTGAGACTATGAGACCTCCAACTTTATCTTTCTCAAGATGTTTTAGGTATTCAAGGGCAACCTCCCCTTCCAAATAAATTTGATTACTTGTTTTTCTAATCATGCAAAGTACATTATAGGTATTTTGATTGGTATTGCATTGACTCTATAAATCAGTTTGGATAGAATTAGTCTTAATTTTATTTAGCTTTCCAATCCATGAACATGGACTGTCTTTCCAATTATTTAAGTTTGCCTTGATATCTTTTTGCAATGGTTTGTAGATTTTGTGTATATATCCTTTATGTCTTTGGTTAAATTTTTACATGGATATTTGATTCTTCTCTTTGTTGTAAAAGGAATTTTTTTCTTGACTTCTTCCTTATAATGTTCATTATTATAAATATAAACACTACTGATTTTTGTGCATTGATCTTATATCCTGCCTCTTTGATGAATTCATTTATTAGCTTCAATAGTGTTGTAGATTTTTTGGGACTTTCTACATATAGATTCATGTCATCTGCAAACAGTGAAAGTTTTTCTTCTTTCTGTCCAATGTGGATGCCTTTTATTTATTTTTCTTGCTGAACTGCTCTGGTTACAACATCCAGCATAATGCTGAGTAACAGTGGTGACAGAAGACATCCTTGTCTTTTTCCAGATCTTAGATGTAAAGCTTTCAGTCTTCCACTATTGAGTACAATGTTAGCTGTGGATTTTCATATGTCTTTTCCGATGTTGGGGAAATTTTCTTCTATTTTTATTTTTCTAAGTGTTTTCATCAAAAATGGATGCTGGCTATTGTCAAAAGGTTTTTCTGCATCAATCAACCTGGTTGTGTTGTTTTTTCCTTTTGTTTTAATATGGTGCATGACATTAATTGATTTTCTCATGTTGAACCACCCTTGCATACCTATAATAAAACCTATTAGTCTTTGTGTATAATTCCTTTAATGTGCTACTGGATTTGATTTGTGAGTATTTTTTGAGGATTTTCCACCTATAATTATTAGAGATATTGGTCTGTAAATTTCTTCTCTTGTAGTATCTTTGGCTTTGATTTGGGTCTTTTTCCAGATCTTAGATGGAAAGCTTTCAGTCCTTCCCCATTGAGTATGTTAGCTGTGGGTTTTTCTAATATTCCCTTTATCATGTTGTGGGAGTTCTCTTCTATTCCTATCCTTTGAAGTGTGTTCATCTAGAAAGGATGTTTAATTTTGTCAAATGCCATTTCTGAATCAATCAAGATGATTATGTGGTTTTTCCCATTTTATTGATGTGATGTATTACATTAATTGATTTTCTTGTGTTGAACCAGCTTTTAATACCTGGAATAAATCCCACTTGGCCATGGTGTGTAATTCTTTTTTTATATATTCATTTTATTGAGATATATTCACATACCATGCAGTCATACAAAACAAATCATACATTCAATTGTTCACAGTACCATTACATAGTTGTACATTCATCACCAAATTCAGTCCCTGACACCTTCATTACCACTTACACAAGAACAACAAGAATAATAATTAAAGTGAAAAAAGAGCAATTAAACTAAAAAAGAACACTCGGTGCTTTGTCTGTCTGTTTCCTTCTCCAATTTTTCTACTCATCCATCCATAAACTAGACAAAGGGGAGTGTAGCCCTTATGGCTTTCCCAATCACGTTGTCAACCCTCATAAGCTACATTTTTATATAATCATCTTCAAGATTCATGGGTTCTGGGTTGTAGTTTGATAGTTTCAGGTATCTACCACCAGCTACCCCAATTCATTAGAACCTAAAAAGGGTTGTCTATATTGTGCATAAGAGTGCCCACCAGAGTGACCTCTCAGCTACTTTTGGAATCTCTCTGCCACTAAAGCTTATTTCATTTCCTTTCATTTCCCCCTTTTGGTCAAGAGGATATTCTCCATCCCATGATGCCAGATCTACTTTCCTCCCCAGGAGTCATATTCCATGTTGCCAGGGAGATTCACTCCCCTGGGTGTCTGATCCCACATAGGGGGGAGGGAGGGCAGTGATTTCACCTTTCAAGTTGGCTTAGCTAGAAAGACAAAGCCACATCTGCACAACAAAGAGGCATTCAGGAGATGCTCTTAGGGAGGCCTAGCCTCTCCTTTACAGCAACAGTCTTCCCAAGGGTAAGTCTTGTGGTAGAGAGCTCAACCCATCAAACCACCAGTCCCCTATGTCTGTGAGCACATTAGTAACCATCAAGGTGGGGCAGGCCAATACCCCTGAATTCTCCACCAGCTACTCAAGGGGGCTCTGCATATTTTTTTCCTTGTTTTTTTTTTTTAACTTTTTTTAAAATCAACTGTATAAAAAATAAAAAAATAAAATATTTAAAAAACATGCAATAAAAGAACATTTCAAACAGAACATAACAAGGGAGTAAGAAAAAGACAACTAACCTAAGATAACTACTTTACTTCTAACATGTTCCTACTCTACCCCAAGAAAGTAACCTAATATAGCAGCATTTCTGTGAACTTGTTCCTACTATACCCATCAGAAATTAACAGACCATAGTCATGCCTGGGCATTCCCAGAATGTTAAATTTACCCACAATAGCTAATCTGTTCTTCTTGGATTATTGTTCCCCCTTCCTTAATTGCTCTCTATCGCTAGTTCCCCTACATTCTACATTATAAACCATTTGTTTTGCATTTTTCAAAGTTCACATTAGTGGTAGCATATAATATTTCTCTTTTTGTGCCTGGCTTATTTCACTCAGCATTATGTCTTCAAGGTTCATCCATGTTGTCATATGTTTCACGAGATCGTTCCTTCTTACTGCCGTGTTGTATTCCATCGTGTGTATATACCACATTTTATTTATCCACTCATCTGTTGAAGGACATTTGGGTTGTTTCCATCTCTTGGCAATTGAGAATAATGCTGCTATGAACATTGGCATGCAGATATCTGTTCGTGTCACTGCTTTCTGATCTTCCAGGTATATACCAAGAAGTGCAATCACTGGATCAAAGGGTAACTCTATATCTAGTTTTCTAAGAAACTGCCAGAGTGACTTCCAGAGTGGCTGAATGATTATACATTCCCACCAACAATGAATAAGAGTTCCAATTTTTCCACATCCCCTCCAGCATTTGAAGTTTCCTGTTTGTTTAATGTCAGCCATTCTAATTGGTGTGAGATGGTATCTCATTGTGGTCTCAATTTGTATCTCTCTAATAGCTAGTGAAGCTGAACATTTTTTCATGTGTTTCTTAGCCATTTGTATTTCCTTTTCAGAGGACTGTCTTTTCGTAACTTTTGCTCATTTTATAGTTGGGCTGTCTGTGCTCTTGTTTAGTTGTAGGATTTCTTTATATATGCAAGATATCAGTCTTTTGTCAGATACATGGTTTCCAAAATTTTTTTCCCTTTGAGTTGGCTGCCTATTTATCTTTGACAAATTCCTTTGAGTTACAGAAACTTCTAAGCTTGTGGAGTTCCCATTTATCTGTTTTTTCTTTTGTTGCTTGTGCTTTGGGTGTAAAGTCTAGGAAGTGGTCCCCTAATACAAGGTCTTGAAGACGTTTCCCTGCATTATCTTCTAGGAGTTTTATGGTAGTGACTTTTATATTGAGATCTTTGATCCATTTTGAGTTATTTTTTGTTCAGGGTGTGAGGTAGTGGTCCTCTTTCATTCCTTTGGATATGGATATCCAACTCTCCCAGCCCCATTTGTTGAAAAGACTCTTATGACCCAGTTCAGTGACTTTGGGGGTCTTATCAAAGATCAGTCAGCCATAGATCTGGGGGTCTATCTCCAAATTCTCAATTCAATTTCATTGATCAGTATGTCTATCTTTGTGCCAGTACCATGCTGTTTTGACTACTGTGGCTTTATAATAAGCTTCAAAGTCAGGGAGCGTAAGTCCTCCCACTTCATTTTTGTTTTTTAGAGTTTCTTTAGCAATTCGAGTCATCTTCCCTTTCCAAATAAATTTGATTACTAGCTTTTCCAAGTCTGCAAAGTAGGTTGTTGGAATTTTGATTGGGATTGCATTGAATCTGTAGATGAGTTTGGGTAGAATTGACATCTTAATGACATTTAGCCTTCCTATCCATGAACATGGAATATTTTTCCATCTTTAAGTCCACTTCTATTTCTTTTAGTAGAGTTATGTAGTTTTCTTTTTTAGGTCTTTTACATCTTTGGTTAAGTTTATTGCTAGGTACTTGATTTTTTTAGTTGCTATTGAAAATGGTATCTTTTTCTTGAGTGTCTATTCAGTTTGTTCCTTTCTAGCATATAGAAACATTACTGACTTATGTGGATTAATCTTGTTTCCCGCTACTTTGCTAAATTTGTTTATTAGCTCTAGCACCTGTATTGTTGATTTCTTGGGGGTTTCCAGATATAAGATATCATCTGTAAACAATGACAGTTTTACTTCTTCCTTTCCAATTTGGATGCCTTTTATTTCTTTGGCTTGCCGGATTGCCCTGGCTAGCACTTCCAGCACAATGTTGAATAGCAGTGGTGATAGGAGACATCCTTGTCTTGTTTCTGATCTTAGAGGGAAGGCTTTCAGTCTCTCACCATTGAATACTATGCTGGCTGTGGGTTTTTGACACATGCTATTTATCATATTGAGGAAGTTTCCTTCAGTTCCTACCTTTTGAACTGTTTTTATCAAAAAGGATGTTGGATTTTGTCAAATGCTTTTTCAGCATCTATTGAGATGATTATTTGATTTTTCTCTTTTTATTTGTTAATGTGTTGTAATACATTGATTGATTTTCTTATGTTGAACCATCCTTGCATGCCAGGAATGAACCCCACTTGTTCATGGTGTATGATTTATTTAGTGTGTCTTTGGATTCGATTTGCAAGTATTTTGTTGAGGATTTTTGCATCTATATTCATTAGGGAAATTGGCCAGTAGTTTTCCTTTTTTTGTAGCATCTTTGCCTGGTTTTGGTATTAGATTGATGTTAGCTTCATGAAATGAGTTAGGTAGTGTTCCATTTTCTTCAATGTTTCAGAATAGTTTAAGTAAGATTGGTGTCAGTTCTTTTTGGAAAGTTTGATAGAATTCCCCTGTGAATCCATCTGGCCCTGGGCATTTATTTGTGGGAAGCTTTTTGATGACTGATTGGATCTCTTTACTTTTGATTGGTGGGTTGAGGTCTTCTGTTTCTTCTCTGGTCAGTCTAAGTTGTTCATATGTTTCCAGGAAATTGTCCATTTCCTCTACATTATCCAGTTTGTTGCCATACAGTTGTTCATAGTATCCTCTTATAACTTTTTTTAATTTCCTCAGGATCTGCAGTAATGTCACCTTTCTCATTCATTATTTTGTTTATATGTGTCTTCTCTCTTTTAGATTTTGTCAGTCTAGCTAGGGGCTTGTCAATCTTGTTGATCTTCTGAAAGAACCAACTTTTGGTGTTATTTATCCTTTCTCTTTTTTTTTGTTCTCTATGTCATTTATTTCTGCTTTAATCCTTGTTATTTCTTTTCTTCTACTTGTTGTAGGATTGGTTTGCTGTTCATTTTCTAGCTTCTTCAGTTGATCCATTAGTTCTTTGATTTTGGCTCTTTCTACGTTTTTAATATATGTGCTTTGTGCTATAAATTTCTCCCTCAGTACTGCTTTTGCTGCATCCCATAGGTTTTGGTATGTTGTGTTCTCATTTTCATTCATCTCTATATATTTAGCAATTTCTCTTGCTATTTCTTCTTTAACCCACTGATTGTTTAGGAGTGTGTTGTTTAACCTCCAGGTATTTGTGAATTTTCTAAGTCTCTGATGGTTATTGACTTCTAATTGTATCCCATTATGGTCAGAGAATGTGCTTTGAATCATTTCAATCTTTTTAAAATTATTGAGCCTTGTTTTATGTCCCAGCATATGATCTATTCTGGAGAAAGATACACATCCTGGTGATTTGGGATGTAATGTTCTATATATGTCTGTTAAATCCAATTCATTCATCAGATTGTTTAGGTTTTCAATTTCCTTATTGGTCTTCTGTCTGGTTGATCTATCTATAGGAGACAGTGATGTGTTGAAGCCTCCCACAATTATTGTTAAAACATCAGTTGCTTCCTTTAATTTTGCCAGTGTTTCTCTCCTGTATTTTGTGGCACCTTGATTAGGTGCATAAACATTTATGATTGTTATTTTTTCTTGTTGAATTGCCCCTTTTATTAGCATGTAGTGACCTTCTTTGTCTCTCATTACATCCTTGCATTTAAAGTCTATTTAATCTAAGATTAATATTGCTACACCTGCTTTCTTTTGACTGTAGCTTGCATGAAATATTTTTTTCCATTCTTTCACTTTCAATTTCTCTGTGTCCCTGTGTCTAAGATGAGTCTCTTGTATGAAACATATTCATGATTCATTTTTTTGATCCATTCTGCAAATCTATATCTTTTAATTGGATATAGTATATATGGTAAATGGATTTTAATCCATTTACCTTCAATGTTATAACTGTGAAGGCATTTCTTGAATCAGCCATCTTATCCTTTGGTTTCTTGTCATATATATTTTTCCCTGTCTCTATTAATATCCTTTAATGTACCCATACTGAATCTGTTTAGTACTGAACCTTTCTCCATGTCTCTCTCTCATTTCTTTGTTTCTCTGTCTGTAGGGCTCCTTTAGTATCTCCAGTAGAGCAGGTCTCTTGTTAGCAAATTCTCTCAGCATTTGTTTCTCTGTGAAAAGTTTAAGCTCTCCCTCAAATTTGAAGGAGAGCTTTGCTGGATCAAGTATTCTTGGTTGGGATTTTTGTCTCTCAGAATTTTAAGTATGTCATGCCACTGTCTTCTCATCTCCATCGTGGCTGCTGAGTAGTCACTACTTAATCTTTTGCTGTTTCCTTTGTATGTGGTGAATTGCTTTTCTCTTTCTGCTTTCAGAAATTGCTCCTTCTCTTCTGTATTTGACAATGTGATCAGAATATGTCTCAGAGTGGGTTCATTTGGATTTATTCTATTTGGAGTTCACTGGGCATTTATGATTTGTGTATTTATGATGTTTAGAAGATTTTGGAAGTTTTCCCCAACAATTTCTTTGAATACTCTTCCTAGACCTTTACCCTTCTCTTCCCCTTCTGGAACACCAATGAGTCTTATATTTGCATGTTTTATATTATCTATCATATCCCTGAGGTCCATCTTTATTTTTTCATTTTTTCCCCATTCTTTCTTTTGTTCTTTCATTTTGCATTCTGTCATCTTCCAGGTCACTGATTCATTGTTCAACTTCCTCTAGCCTTGTACTATGAGTATCCAGAATCTTTTTAATTTGGTCAACAGTTTCTTTAATTTCCATAAGATCATCTATTTTTTTATTTACTCTTGCAATGTCTTCTTTATGCTCTTCTAGGGTTTTCTTGATTTCCTTTTATCCTGTGCCATGCTCTTCTTCATGTCCTTTATATCCTGTGCCATGGTCTCATCATTCATATTTAGTTCTTTGATTAATTGCTCCAGGTACTGTATCTCCTCTGATCTTTTGATTTGGGTGCCTGGGCTTGGGTTATCCGTATTGTCTGTTTTTTTCATATGTTTTAAAATTTTCTGTTGTTTTTGGCCTCTTGGCATTTGCTTAACTTGATAGGGTTCTTTTAGGATTTGTAGACCATTTGAAATCTTTATCTCTAATTTGTCAGATCTACAGCTTCATGGAGTACACTTTCTCTAACTAACCACTGGTTGGTTTCCATGAGCCACCTGTTCCCCTCAAGCCAGTTCTCCCCCACTTTGTCTTTGTGGTGAGTGTGGGAATGGGTCTTGTGGGGTACAATTGGTGTACAAAGCTTGCATGTGTAGTTGGTGCCTTCCCTGTATATGGGGTGTGTGTCTGGGTGGTCAGGGAGGGGGTGGCTCTAACAATCAAATCTCCCTGGTGTTCCTGGAGTTTTAAAGCTGCTGCAATAGTCTAATCCTTCAGTTCAGTCCTGCCACAGTTTGTCTTTGCTGCTGACCCACAAGTCCTTGGTATTGGCATAAGAGACTTGCAAGTGGGTCCCTCTTCCAGGCTGTGCACCCCCAGGTCCTCTGTTGAGGGATGACTGTGGTATGTCACAGATGAGTGCCATCCCCCCAGAGCAGTTCTGGGCTGCAGGGCTGTGTAGGGAGGCTCCCAGACTGCTGAAAGTATGGCTGAATGGGGCATATTAATTCACATTGCTCTGCCTTCCCAACTGGGACAACCAGCTGAGGGTTCAGGGAAGGCTAATATCCACACCAGATTTTGTGCTGTGTGCATGTTATTGGAAGAAATTCCATCACACTGGGTTGTCTGGGGCAGCTCTGGGCTATGGGGCCAGCAATGGGCAGGAGTGTTCCCTGTCCACCAGGATGATGGTTGTGAGAGGATGTCCCCCTTTTCTTGGGAAGTTGTGGTGTTTAGTGAATTTTCTCAGCCACTAGATTATTGTGTTTTCTCTAGGGCTCTCTTAGTTCTGCTCTTGTCTTGACCTGCCCAAATTGCAAGAATATGAGGCTTTCTGTATTGGGTTTCTTAGAGTAATTGTTTCAGAAAAAGAAAAAAAGATTAAAAAAAGGGCCCTCCTCACAGATCTAGTGGGTTAGTTAAATGCTAAGAGACAAAGCAATTAGGGCCATTAAGGAAAGGTCCAGGGGGCAGGGAAACAGTTTTTCTTCTTGATTTGTATATGTGCCTCAGGGCCTGAGCTGTGCCCTTCCCCTTTCTATGTTCACCAGAACTCCAAAAAGCCTCTGCTTTTATTTTTGGGTTTTTCTTGCTGTTTTTGCTATCCCCATCTCCTCTCCACTGGGCTGGCTGCTCTCAGATTCTCTGGTGTCTGGTCTCAGTCTATCTATGATTGGAGTTTTGATCAGTAGAATGAGTTTCTGATAAGAGCTGCCACTGCAGTTCTCCCTCGTCATTCCCAGCACTGATGGCCCCTCCTCCCACAGGGCTGAGCCTGGCAGGGAGGGGTGCATGTCCCCTGGCCACAAAAACTTACAGATTTCACTGATTTCAGCAGTGTTCATGAGTGTTATATGAAGTATGTCCAAAGTCAAATTGCTCTGCATGGTCCAGTCCATGCAGTTTCTGGCTTTCTACCTACTTCCCTGGAGGAGTAACTTGTAATTCTTTTAATGTGCTGCTGGATTCAATTTTCAAGTATTTTGTTGAGGATCCATATTCATTAAATTGTTTGGTCTGTAATTTTCTCTTCTTGTACCTTTATCTAGCTTTGGTATTATGGTAATGTTGGTCCCATGGAATGAGTTAGGTAGCTTTCTCTGTCTTCAAATTTTTGGAAGAGTTTGAGCAGGATTGGTACTAATTCTTTCCTGAATGCTTGGCAGAATTCACATGGAAAGCCATCTGGTCCTGGACTTTTCTTTCTTGGGAGGTATTTGATGACTGATTCAATCCTTTTACTTGTAATTGGTTTGTTGTAGTCTATTTCTTCTCTAGTCATTGTTCATGTGTTTCTAAGAAGTTGGCAATTTCATCTAATTTGTCTGGTTTATTGGCATAGAGTTTCTCATAGATCCTCTTATTATATCTTGGTTCCTACAGCTCAGTAGTAATGTCCCTCCTCCCATTTCTGATTTTATTTATTTACTTATTTGCATCTCTATTCTTTTTATCTTTGTCAGTCTAGCTAAGAATACACCAGTTTTATAGATTTTCTGTTTTATAGATTTATAGTTTTATAGATTTATAGAAAATCTGTTCTAGTTTGCTAATGCTGCAGAATGCAAAACACCAGAGATGGATTGGCTTTTATAAAAAGGGGGTTTATTTAGCTACACAGTTACAGTCTTAAGGCCATAAAGTGTCCAAGGTAACACATCAGTAATCAGGTACCTTCACTGGAGGATGGCCAATGGCGTCCGGAAAACGTCTGTTAGCTGGGAAGGCACGTGGCTGGCATCTGCTCCTAAGTTCTGGTTTCAAAATGGCTTTCTCCCAGGACGTTCCTCTCTAGCAAGCTTGCTTCTCTTCAGAACATCACTCACAGCTGCACTCTGTTCAGTCTCTTTGAGTCAGCACGTTTATATGGCTTCACTGATCAAGGCCCACCCCGAATGGGCGGGGCCACACCTCCATGGAAATATCCCATCAGTTATCATCTACAGTTGGGTGGGGCGTATCTCCGAATCCAAACATTCCAACTTAATCCCCACTATTATGTCTGCCCCACAAGATTGCATCAAAGAATATGGCTTTTTCTGGGGGACATAATACATTCAAACCGGCACATTCCACCCCCTGGGCCCCAGAAAAACATATTCTTTCCAAATACAAAATACATTCATCCCATATACCACAGAAACTTAAATCATTTCAGTAACAATAGTTAAGTACAAGATCCCATCAAAATCAAATATAGGCGTGGTCAGTCCTAAGGCAAACTTTTCCTTTAGCTTTGGATCTGTGGACTTAGAACAAATTATATGCTTCCAATATACAAAGGAGGGAGATTCATAGGATAAACATTCCCATTGCCATAAGGAGAAAGCATAAGGAAAACAGGGTTAACAGGACCAAAACAGTTCCTAAAACCTGCAGGACAAACTTCATTAGATTTCAAAGTCTGAGAGTCATTAACAGAACAATGTTGCATCCTTGGGGCTTGAGAGAGCGGGAGTCTAACCCTTCCTAAGGGCCTTTCTGGCAGCCCTTTCCTCTCCAAACGCTTAGGTGAGTCCTCCAACATTTCCACACATTGGGGAGACCACCTTCTCGGCCCCACCCTCCTCAAACTTTGGGGCAGCTCCCGGATTCCCTTCCATCTCCAGGGCACATGCTCAACCCCTTCAGAACAGTGTGGTGGCAGCCAGGCTCTCCTCAATTCCCTGGGAATGTGCTCCACCCTCTTTGGGGCTTGGGGTGGCAAAACTCTTCCAGAGCATCGAGGTGGAAGGCCCACCCTTGACCTCCAGGGCAAACTCACCCTTTCCATGCATGTGGGCTGCTCCGCTCTCCCAGCCCTAAACCTCTTGACTCCAGATCTCAACCTCCATGGCTCTGTCTTTGAAGAAATTTTTCCTGAAATTTGTTCCTTGTCTGTCTCCTCCAGTCCAGACCGGCAATGGCTCTGTCTATAAAGAGCCAACTTTGGTTTTGTTGATACTCTCTATTGTGTTTTTTCTCAATTTCAATCATTTCTGCTCTAATCTTGTTCTTTCTTTCATTCTGTTCACTTTGGGATTAGTTTACTGTTCTTTCTCTAGTTCATCTAGGTATGCAGTTAAGTTCTTGATTTTTGTTCTTTCTTCTTTTATAATACAGGCATGTAGCACAAGCAAATTTCCCTCTCAGCACTGTCTTTATTGTATCCCATAAGTTTTGATATTCTTCATTCTCATTTTCATTTGCCTCAAGATATTTATTCATTTCTCTTGTAATTACTTCCTTGACTCACTGGTTGTCTAATAATGTTTTTTAGCCTCTGTTATTTGTGAATTTTCCAGTCTTCACCTTTTTTTCATTTCCAGCTTCATTCAATTATGATCTGAGATAGTGTTTTGTATAATTTCAATCTTTAAAATTTATTGAAACCTGCTTTGTGACCCAAAGTGTGACCTATCCTGTAGAAGAATCCATCAGCTGTTGAGAAGAATTTATATGCTGCTGTACTGTGGTGCAATATTCTGTAAATGTCTGTTAAGTCTAGTTCATTTATCATATTATTCATGATCTCTATTTCCTTATCTGTCCTCTGTCTAGATATTCTATCATTGATGAAAGTGGTGTATTGAAGTCTCCCACTATTATTGTAAAGGTTTCTATTTCTTCCTTCAGTGTTGGCAGTGTTTGCTTCACGTATTTTGGGGCACCCTGGTTAGGAGCATAAATATTAATGTTTGTATTTCTTCTTGGTGGATTGTCATTTTTATTAATACATAGTGTCTTTCTTTGTTTTATTTAAAGTCTCCATTGTCTGATATTAGTATATTAACCCCACTCTTTTCTTATGGCTGTGTGCAATGTCCTTTTCCAAACTTTCACTTTCAATCTGTGTCCTTGGGTCTAAAGTGAGTCTTTTGGTAGACACATATAGATGGACACACATGACCAGGGATATATCTCTTTTTAATAGAAATTAGGTAGATCAATTTAATTTTTTTGTCTATTTCAAAAGCATAATTTTGGAAGGGATATTTGACAAATTTTGGCATACTCTCCAAACTTTAAGTGTATGTTCAACAAAAAAGCCATTTAATCTTGGCCCTTGAAATATAGGCAAATTGTCATACTGCATCACAAATGATAGAGCTGTATTAACAGATTTAGTTTACTCATTACTGATAAGTAAAATAATAAACTAAGCTTTATACAGCTTTCATTCACTACTGCGTGAATTTCCTGGGTTGAAAAGTCACTTTTTTCAAAACACTAACTTTGAATTCTGTGAAAGAAGTATGTTGTTCCATTTTGAAAGCTAAGCTGAATACACCTTTCATTCACTTCTATGTGATTTTACTGTACTGAAAAATCACCTCTTTGAAAACTGTCTTTTGGAACTCGGTGAATGCAGTATGTTGCTCTGTTTTGAAAACTAAGCTGAATACAGCTTTCATTCACTTCTGTGTGATATTTTTTCACTGAAAAATCACCTTTTTGAAAACAGTCATTTGGAAGTCTGTGAAAGCATTATATCGCTCCATTTTGTAAACAAAGGTGAATATAGTTTTCATTCCCTACTCTGGGATTCAACTGGACTGAAAAATGACTTTTTTAAAACAATCACATGGATCTTGTGAAAGCAATATGTTGCTCTGTTTTGAATACTAAGATGAATATAGCTTTCATTCACTTCTATGTGACTTCCTAGGGCTAAAAAATCACTGTTTGGAAAACAGTCACTTAGAACTCTGTGAAAACAGTATGTTGCTCCATTTTCAAATGTAAGCACAATATTACATTCATTCACTTCTATGTGATTTTCCTGGGCCAAACAATCAATTGTTGAAAGCAGTCAGTTGGAAGCCTGCAAAAGCTGTATGTTGTTCTAGTCTGAAAACTTAGCTGAATACAGCTTTCATTCACTTCTATGTGATTTTCCTGGGGTGAAATATCTCTTTTGTGAAAACACTAAACTGGAACTCTGCAAAAGCAGTATGATGCAGTTTTGAAAACTAAACACAATGCAGCCTACTGTCACTTCTATGCAATTTTCCTGGGCTGAAATATCTCTTCTGTGAGAACAGTAAATTGGAACACTGTGAAAGAAGTATGTTGCTCAGTTTTGAAATCTAAGCTGAATACAGATTTGATTCACTTCTATGTGATTTGCCAGGAATGAAAAATCCCTTTTCTCAAAACAGTCACTGGAAACTCTGCCAAAGCAATATGTTGCTCCATTTTGAAAACTAAGCTGAATGCAAACTACAATTACTTCTATGTGATTTTCCTTGGCTGAAAAATCACTTTTTCAAAAGACTAACTTGGAAGTCTGTGAAACCAGTATCTTGCTCTGTTATGAAAACTAAGCTGAATGCAGCTTTCATTCACTTCTATGTGATTTTCCAGGGCTGCAAAATCATTTTTTTTAAGAACAGTCACTTGGAGCTCTGCAAAAGCAGTATGTTGCTTCATTTTGAAAACTAAGCTGAATAAATCTTTCATTCACACCTATGAGATTTTCCTTGGCTGAAATATCACTTTTTGAAAACAGTCACTTGGAACCCTGTGAAAACAGTGTGTTTCTGTCTTTTGAAAACTCAGCTCAATACAGCTTTCATTCTCTTCCATGTGATATTCCTCAGCTGAAAAATCACATTTTTGGAAACAGTCACTTTGAAGTCTGTGAAAGCAGTATGTTGCTCCATTTTGAAAATTAAGCTGAATACAGCATTCATTCACTTCTATGTGATTTTCAGGGGCTGAAAAATCACTTTTTGGAAAACAGACACTTGGAATTCTGTGAAAGCAGTATGTTGCTCTGTTTCTGAATACAGCATTGGCTCACTTCTATGTGATCTCCATGGGCTGAAAAATCACTTTTGAAAGCACTCCCTTAGAAATCTGTGAAAGCAGTATGTTGTTCTGTTTTGAAATCTAAGCTGAAATCACCTTTCATTCATTCCATGAGATTTTATGGGGCAGAAAAGTAACTTTTTTGAAAACAGTCTCTTGGAACTCTGTGAATGAATTATGTGCCTCCCTTTTGAAAACTAAGCTCAGTACAACTTACAATCACTTCTGTTTGATTTTCCTTGGCTGAAATATCTATTTCCTGAAAACACTCACTTGGAACTCTGTGAAAGAAATAAATTGTTCAGTTTTGAAAATTAAGCTGAATATACCCTTGATTCACTTCTATGTGATTTCCCTGCACTGAAAAATTACTTTTTTCAAAACACTTACTCAGATCTCTGCAAAGCTACTGTGTTGCTCCATTTTGAAATCTAAACTGAATGCAGCCTACTGTCACTTCTATGTGATTTTCCAGGGCTGAAAAATCACTTTCTTGAAAACAGTTACTTTGAACTCTATTAAGCATTATGTTCCTCTGCTTTGAAAATTAAGCAGAATACAGCTTTCATTCACTACTGTGTGATATTCTTGGGCTGTAAATTCACTTTTCTGAAAACAGTCACTTGGAACACTGTGAAAGCAGAATGTTGCTCCCTTTTGAAATCTAAGCTGAATACAGCTTTCATTTCGTTCTATGTGATTTTTGTGTGCTTGAAAACATTTTTGAAAAGTGTCACTTGGAACTTGGTGAAAGCAGTATGTAGTTCCATTTTGAAAACTAAGCTGTATACATCTTTCATTCCCTATTATGTGATAATCCTGGTTGAAAAATCACTTTTTTGAAAACATTCCCTTGAAACTCTGCAGAAGCAGTGTGTTGCTCCTATTTGAAAACTAAACTGGATACAGCTTTCATTCACTTATATGTGATTTTCCTGGGCCAAAAAAGCACTTTTTTGAAAACTGTCTCTTGGAACTCTGTGAAAGCAGAATGTTGTTCCGTTTTGAAAACTAAACTAAATACAGCGTACATTCACTTATATGTGATTTTCCTGGGCTGAAAAATCACTTTTTGGAAAACAGTCACTTGGAATTCTGCAAAAGCAGTATGTTGCTCTGTTTTGAAAATTAAGCTGAATACAGTTTTCATTCACTTCTATGAGATTTTCTGGGCTGAGAAATCTCTTTTTTGAAAATAGTCACTTGGAATTCTGTGAAACCAGTATGTTGTTCCATTTTGAAAACTTAGCTGAATACAGCTTTCATTCACTACTATGTGATTTTCCTGGGCTTAAAAATATCTTTTATAAACTGGTCTCTTCAAACTCTGTGAAAGAAGTGTATTGCTCCGCTTTGAAAACTAAGCTGAATCCTGCTTTCATTCACTTTTATGTGATTTCCCTGAGCCAAAAATATACTGTTTTAAAACTGTCTCTTGGAACACTGTGAAAGCAGTATGTTGCTCAGTTTTCAAAACAAAGCTGAATTCAGCTTTCATTCAATTCTATGTGATTTCCCTGTGCTGAATATTCACTTTTATGGAAACAGTCACTTGGAACTCTGTGAAAGCAGAATGTTGTTCCATTTTGAAAACTCAGCTGAACACAGCTTTCATTTACTTCTATGTGATTTTCCTGGGTGGAAAAATCGCTTCTTTGAAAACAGTCACTTGAAACTCAGGGAAGGCAGTAGGTTGTTCTTTTTTTAAACTAAGCTGTTTACAGCTTTCATTCACTTCTATGTGATATTCCTGGGCTGAAAAATCACTTTTGGAAAACAGTCACTTGGAACTCTGCAAAAGCTGTATGTTGCTCTGTTTTGAAAACTAAGCTGAATACAGGTTTCATTCACTTCTATGTTATTTTCCTTGGCTGAAAAAACCCTTGTCTGAAAACAGTCACTTGGAAATCTGTGAAAGCAGTATGTTGCTCTGTTTTGAAAACTAAAATGAACACAGCTTTCATTCACATCTACGTGATTACCCTGGGCTGAAAAATCTCATTTAAATGAATACTTGATTCTCTGCAAAAACAGTATGTTGCTCCATTTTGAAAAATAAGCTGAATACAGCTTTCTTTCATTTCTATGTGACTTTACTGGGCTGATAAAGCTCTTTTTTGAAAACAGTCACTTTGAATTCTACAAAAGCAGTATGTTGTTCCATTTTGAAAACTGAGCTGAATACAGCTTTCATTCACTGCTATGTGATTTTCCTGGGCTTAAAAATCTATTTTTAAAACAATCTCTTTGAACTCTGCAAAAGGAGTATATTGCTCCTCTTTGAAAACTAAGCTGAATGCTGCTTTCATTCACTGCTATTTGATTTCCCTGAGCCAAAAATTTACATTTTTAAAACAGTCTCCTGGAATGCTGCAAAAGCAGTTTGTTGCTCAGTTTTCAGAACTAAGTTGAATTCAGCTTTCATTCAATTCTATGTGACTTCCCTGTGCTGAAAATTCACTTTTCTGAAAACAGTCACTTGGAACACTGCAAAAGCAGAGTGTTGCTCCATTTTGAAAACTCAGCTGAATACAGCTTACATTTACTTCTATGTGGTTTTCCTGGGCTGAAATATCACTTCTTTGAAAACACTCACTTGGAACTCGGTGAAAGCTGTATGTAGTTCCATTTTGAATAGTGAGCTGTATACAGCTTTCATTCACTACTATGTGATTTTTCTGGGTTGAATAATCACTTTTTTGAAAAGTGTCACTTGGAATTCTGTGAAAGCAATATGTTGCTCTGTTTTGAAAATTAAGCTGCATAACAGCTTTCTTTCACTTCTATGTGATTTTAGTGGGATGAAAAATTGCTTTTTTGAAAAGAGTCACTGGGAACTCTGTGAAAGCAGTATGTAGCTCAGTTTTGAAAATGAAGCTGGGGGCATTCTGGGAAGATGGCAGCATAGAAAGAAGTGGAAGACTTAGTCTCCCCCAGAACAATTCACAAATGAACAAAAAACCAGGAAATATCCTGGAATTGTAGTGCAGAGACAAATGTGACGGTACACTCAACTTCCACCAACATGAATTGGGAGGAATGCCTGAGATCACAGCATAAAATCTGTAAGTAAAATTGTGGACCCATGCTGAGAGCCAAGAACCTAGAGCCGGGAGCCCTTCCCCCACAAAAGCCATGCCATGCACTTTCTCAGCCCAGCTCCAAGTGAGGTTTTAATAATAACTGCTCAATACAGACAGCGAATCCTCAACAAGCAGACAGAGGCTTTTGGTGACAACTGACCTTGGGAGAATTGGGGGAAATATTCTGTCTCTCTCTCTCTCTGTGGAGAAAACCTCAGCTGCTCTCAGCCCACAAGGCATTGCAGTAAAGACAGCCTCACACATTCTGCATTCTGAAATGACCTGAGAGCCCTGTGGCACAGCCAAGCAGCCCAGGGCTTCCCTAGAGGGATGGTGCACACTGATGATGTAGCATGGCATTCCCCTCAGCTGTGGGAGGATTGCAGCTGGGAGGGGTTTCTGCTCAAAGAACCCAGGGGTGCTATGCCAAGTCCAGTGGCTTATGGGACACTGAGAGAGAGCTTCCCTTCCTCCCTGGCCACCCGTGTGCATGCCCCACATTCAGGGCAGGCAACTCCAGCAGTGCACCCAGGCTGAGCTCTCCAACTGAACACACAAGAATCATTTCCCTTCACTATACGAGAACTGACTGGAGGCATATAGGCGGCTCACAGACACCACCTGCTGGTTACTTAGAGAAAGTGTACATCACCAAACTGTGTCTCTGAAAAATTAGATCAATATCCCTTTTTTTGAATACAATTTGAAAGAACCCTATCAAGCAAAACAAATACCAAGAGGCCAAAAACAACAGAAAATCTTAATGCATATGGTAAAACCAGATGATATGGAGAATCCAGCTTCAAACACACAAATCAAGATTTTGGAAGAAACGTTATACCTCGCAAATTTAATTAAAGAACTACAATCAAAGAATGAAAACTTGGCAAAGGATTTAAAGGACATCAAAAAGACCATGGCCCAGGATATAAGCACCATAAAAAAGACCCTAGAAGAGCATAAAGAAGACATAGCAAGAGTAAATAAAAAAATAGAAGATCTTATGGAAATGAAAGAAACTGTTGGCCAAATTAAAAAGACTCTGGATATTCACAATACAAGACTAGAGGACGCTGAACAACATCTCAGTGTCCTAGAAATCCACAGAACAGAAAATGAAAGCACAAAAGAAAGAATGGAGAAAAAAAATTGAAAAAATCACAATGGATCTCAGGGATACAATAGATAAAATAAAACATCCAAACTTAAGACTCATTGGTGTCCCAGAAGGGGAAGAGAAGGGTAAAGGTCTAGAAAGAGTATTCAAAGAAATTGTTGGGGAAAACTTCCCCAACCTTATACACAATATAAACACACAAAGCATAAATGCTCAGTGAACTCCAAATAGAATAAATCCAAATAAACCCACCTCAAGACATATTTTGATCAGACTCTCAAATACTGAAGAGAAGGAGCAAGTTCTGAAAGCAGCAAGAGAAAAGCAATTCACCACATACAAAGGAATAATATAAGACTAAGTAGTGACTACTCAGTGGCCACTATGGAGGTGAGAAGGCAGTGGCATGACATATTTAAAATTCTGAGAGAGAAAAATTTCCAGCCAAGAATACTTTATCCAGCAAAACTCTTCTTCAAATTTGAGGGAGAGCTTAAATTTTTCACAGACAAACAAATGCTGAGACAGTTTGCCAATAAAAGACCTGCCCTACTTCAGATACTAAAGGGAGCCCTACCAACAGAGAGAATAAGAAAGGAGAAAGAGATATAGAGAATTTTAACAGACATATATAGTATCTTACATCCCAAATCACCAGGACACTTATTTTTCTCTAGTGATCACAGATCTTTCTCCAGAAGGGACCATAAGCTGGGACATAAAACAAGCCTCAAGAAATTTAAAAAAATTGAATATACTCAAAGAACATTCTCCAAACACAATTGAATACAAATAGAAGTCAATAATTTTTTAACTATAACTCCACTATTTACTTCCTACATGATAAAAAATACACAAACTCTAAGGAGAAATCAGTGGTTTTGAACTCAATGTAAAATATATAATTTTAGACAACTATATAAAGGTGGGGGAATGAAGGAGTATAGGAACATAGTTTATGTGCCCTATTGAAGTGAAGGTGGTATCAAAGAAAAACAAGATTGATAGGGATTTAAGAGGTTAATTTTAAGCCCCACAATAAACAAAGAAATTATCAGAGAATATAACCATAGAGATTAAACTAGAGTTTGAGTTAAGAGAAATGGGGGAAGGGGCAATGGGAAGTTAAGAAAGAAGTGTAGGGTTGCTGTTTGGGGTGAAGGGAAATTTCTAGCAATGGATGGTGGGAAAGAGCATAACATCATTCTAAATGTGATTAATCCCACTAATGGAAGGCTAGGGAGGGGGTGGAATGGGAAGATTTAGGCTGTATATATGTTTTCACAATTGAAAAAAGGAAAAAAAAAACAAGACAGTCTAACTAGACGACAATTGAATCCTAAGGATGAACTTGGATGGGATTGGAGGGTAGAGGACAGATGGCTCGAAAGGACACAGTTGAGACATAAGGAAAAGGAAATATAGAATGTAAGCATTGTAACATTGTTGAATCTCTTATACTTCTTAGCTGAGCTTAATGGAATTACATAAAACAATTTTCCAGTTCATGGGAAGTACATACGTGAATTATAGTGTATGTTCAAGGATGTGTGCAGCTAACTCTCATATGTTCAGAAGACAGAGAAATATATTATGGATGATAGGGAGGGATGGAGGGAGGGAGGGAAAGAAATAGTGATGTGACAGGATGTTAAAGTTGGTGGATTGAGCTATCAGGGGAGGGGGTCAGGGTATGATGGAATTCTGTGTATGGGGCTAGTATTGTTTTTGCAACTATTCATGTAACTTTGAATTTATTTCAAAATAAAATTAAAAAAAACGTAGCTGAATGCAGCCTTCTTTGACTTCTAGGTGATTATCCTTGGATGAAAAGTCACTTTTTTTGAGAACAATCACTTTGAATTCTGTTAAACAAGTGTGTTCCTCCATTTTGTAAACTAAGCAGAATATAGCTTTCATTCAATTTTATGTGATTTTCCTAGGCTGAAAAATCACTGTTTGGAAAACAGTCAGTTGGAACTCTGCAAAAGCAATATCTTTTTCCTTTTTCAATATTAAGCTGAATACAGCTTTCTTTAAATGCTATGTTATTTTCCTGGGCTGAAAATTCACTTTTTGAAAACTGTCACTTGGAATTCTGTGAAATCAGTACCTTGCTCCTTTTTGAAAACTGTGCTGAATAAAGCTTCATTCACATATATGTGTTTTTCCTGGTATGAAAAATCATTTTTTTAAATAGGTGGAACTCGGTGAAAGCAGTATGTTGCTCCATTTTTCAAACTAAGCTGATAACAGCTTTCATCCACATCTATGTGATTTTTCTGTGTTGAAAAACCAGTTTTTTGAAACATTCACTTGGAACTCTGTGAAAGGAGTATCTGGCTCTGTTTTGAAAACTAAGCTGAATAAAGCTTTCATTGACATGTATGTGATTTACCTGGGCTGAAAGATCAGTTTTTTTAAAACAGTCATTTGGAACTCTGTGAAAGCAGTATTTTGCTTCATTTTGAAAAGTAAGCTGAATACAGCTTTCATTCAATTCTATGTGATTTTCCAGGGCTGAATTAACACTTTTTTGAAAACAGTCAGTTGGAAATTTGCAAAAGCAGTATGTTTCTCCTTTTTGAATACTCAGCTGAATGCATCTTTAATTCATTCTCTGTGATTCTCCTGTGATCAAAAATCACTTCTTCAAAAACAGTCACTTGGAACTCTGTGAAAGGAGTATCTTGCTCCATTTTGAAGACTAAGAGGAATAAAATTTTCATTCACATCTTTGTGATTTTCCTAGGCTGAAAAATCATTTTTGGAAAACAGTCTGTTGGCACTCTGCAAAAGCAGTATTTTGCTCCATTTTGAAAACTAAGCTGAATACAGCTTTCATGCAGTTATATGTGATATTCTTGGGCTGAAAAATCACTTTTTCTAAACTGTCACCTGGAAGTCTGTGAAAGCAATATGTTGCTCCATTTTGAAATCTAAGCAGAATACAGCTTCCATTCAATTCTATGTGATTTTCCTAGGCTGAAAAATCACTTTTTTGAAAACAGTGCGTTCAAACTCTGCCAAAGCAGTATGTAGCTTCTTTTTGAAATCTAAGTTTAATACAGCTTTCATTCACTTCTATGTGATTATCCTAGGATGAGAAATCACTTTTTTTGAGACAGTCACCTGGAAATCTGAGAAAGAAGTATGTTGCTCCATTTTCATTACAAAGCCAATTTGAGATTTAATTCACTTCTATGTGATATTCATGGGATGAAAAAATCACTATTTTGAAAACATTCATTTGGAATTCCTTGAAAGCTGTATGTCACTCCATTTTGAAACCTAAGCTGAATAGAGCTTTCATTCACTTCTATGTGACTTTCCTGGGCTCAGAAAACACTTTTATGAAAACAGGCACTTGGAACTCTGCAAAAGCTGTATGTTGCTCCATTTTGAAAACTAAGGTGAATACATAATTCATTCAATTGTATGTGATTTTCCTGGGCTTAAAATTCACTTTTTTGAAAACAGTCATTTTGATTTCAGAGAAAGCAGTATGTCTGCTTGTTTTGAATCTAAGCTGAATACAGCTTTCATTCATTTTTATGTGAATTTCCTGGGCTGAGAATTCACTTTTATTTGGAAACAGTCACTTGGCACACTGAGAATGTAGTATCTGGCTCCGTTTTGAAAACTAAGCTAAATAAAGCTTTCTTTCACATCAATGTGATTTCCCCTGGTTAAAAAAATCACTTTTTTGATAACACTCAATTGGAACCCTGCCAAATCAGTATGTTGCTCCGTTTTGAAAACTAATATGAATATAGCTTTCATTCACTTCTATATGGCTACCCTGGGCTGTAAAATCACTTTTTTTTAAAACTGTCTCTTGGAAATCTCCAAGCAGTATGTTCCTCCATTTTGGAATCTAATCTGAATGCAGCTTAAGTTCACTTCTCTGTGATTTTCCTGGGCTGAAAAAGTCACTTTTTTGAAAACAGAGAGTTGGAACTCTGTGAAAGCAGTATGTTGCTCTGTTTTGAATACTAAGCTGAATGCAGCTTTCATTCACTACTATGTGATTTTCCTCTCCTGAAAAATCAATTTTTGGAAAGTCACTTGGAACTCTGTGAAAGCAGTGTGTTGCTACGTTTTGGAAACTAAGAAGAATACAGCATTCATTCACTTCTATATGATATTCCTGGGCTGAAAAATCACTTTTCCTAAACTGTCACTTGGAAGTCTGCAAAACCAGTATGTTGCTCCATTTTGAAAACTAAGCTGAATACAGATTTCACTCAATTCTAAGTGATTTTCAGGGGCTGAAAAATCACTTTTTAGAAAAATGTCACCTGGAATTCTGTGAATGCAGTATGTTGCACCATTTTGGAAACCAAGCTGAATACAGCATTCATTCACTACTATGAGATTTTCCTGGGCTGAAAAATCACTTTCTTGAAAACAGTCACTTAGAATTCTGTGAAAGTAGTGTGTTGCTCCTTTTTGAAAACTATGCTGATTACAGCTTTCATTCACCTCTGTGTGATTTCCCTGGGCTGAAAAATCACTTTTTTGAAAACATTCACTTGGAACTCTGTGAAAGGACTATCTTGCTCCCTTTTGAAAACCCAGCTGAATAAAGCTTTCATTCACATCTACATGATTTTTGTAGGCTGAAAAATCATATTTGGAAAAGTGTCAGTTGGAACTGTTCAAAAACTGTATGTTGCTCCATTTTGAATACTAAGCTGAATACAGATTTCATTCACTTCTTTGTGATTTTCCAGGGCTGAAAAATCAATTATTTGAAACAGTCACTTAGAAGTCTGCAAAAGCAGTAAAGCAGTGCACTGTTCCTTTTTGAAAACTAAGTTGAATACAGCTTTCATTCACCTTTATGTGATTTCCCTGGGCTGAAAAATCACTTTTTTGAAAACAGTCCATTGGATCTCTGGGAAAGCAGTATGCTTATCCTTTTTGAATTCTCAGCTGAATACAGCTTTTATTCATTCTATATGATTCCCCTGGGCTGAATAATCACTATTTTGAAAACAGTCACTTGGAACTTGATGAAAGGAAAATCTTCCTCCATTTTGAATACTAAGTGCAATAAAGGTTTCATTCACATCTATGTGATTTTCCAAGCTTGAAAAATCATTTTTGGAAAACAGTCAGTTGGAACTCCAGGAAAGCACTATATTGCTCCATTTCTCAAACTAAGCTGAAAACAGCTTTCATCCACATTTATGTGATGTTCCTGTGTTGAAAAATGAGTTTTTTGAAACATTCACTTGAAACACTGAGAAAGGAGTATCTGGCTCTGTTTTGAAAACTAAGCTGAATAAAGTTTTCATTGACATCTATGTGATTTACCTAGACTGAAAAATCACTTTTTTCAATCAGTTGGAACTCTGTGAAAGCAGTATGTTGCTCCGTTTTGAATACTAAGCTGAATACAGCTTTCATTCACTTCTATGTGATCTTCCTGGGCTGCAAAATCACTTTTTTGAAAACAGTCATTTGAAACTCTGTGAAAGCAGTATGTTTCTCCCTTTTAAATTCTAAGCTGAATACAGCTTTCTTTCAATGCTATGTGATTCCCCTCAGGTTAAAAATCACTTTTTTGAAAACAGTCACTTGGAAGTCTGTGACAACAGTGTGTTTCTCCTTTTTGAAAACTAAGCTGAATACAGCTTTCATTCACCTCTATGTGAATTCCCTGGGCTGCAAAATCACTTTTTTGTAAACAGTCAGTTAGAACTCTGTGAAAGCAGTATGTTCCTCCTTTTTGAATACTCTATCTGTATACTGCTTTAATTCACTCTAAGTGATTCTTCTGTGCTGAAAATTCACTTTTGTGAAAAGAGTCACTTGGGACACTGCTAAAGGAATAACTTTCTCCATTTTGAAAACTCAGCTGAATGAATCTTCCATTCAAATCTATGTCATTTTCCTAGGCTGAAAAATCATTTTTGGAGAAAAGCCAGTTGGAAATCTGCAAAAGCAGTATGTTGCTCCATTTTGAATACTAAGCTGGATACAGATTTCATTCACTACTATGTGATCCTGCTGGGCTGAAAAATCACTTTTTTGAAACAGTCAGGTGAAACTCTGTGAATGCAGTATCTTGCTCCATTTTGAAAACTAAGCTGAATATTGCATTCATTCACTTTTATGTGGTTTTCCTGTGCTGAGAAATCACTTTTTTGAAACAGTCACTTGGAACTCCACAAAAGCATTATGTTACACAGTTTTGAAAACTAAGTTGAATACAGTTTTCATTCACTTCTATGTGTTTTCCCTGGGTTGAAAAATCACTTTTTTGAAAGCAATCACTTGGGACTCTGAGAAAGTAGTATGTTACAAGTTTTGAAAACTAAGGTGAATGGACATTTCATTCACTTCTATGTGATTATCCTTAGCTGAAAAATCAATTATTGGAAACAGTCACTTGGAACTCTGTGAAAGCAGTATGGTTCTCCATTATTAAAACCAAGATGAAAGCAGAATTAAATCACTGCTATGTGATTTTCCTGGGATGAAAAGTCACTTTTTTTAAAACTGTCACTTTTAGCTCTGTGAAAGCAGTATATTGCTCCAGTTTTTATACGAAGCTGAGTACAAGTTTAATTCAATTCTACATCATTTTCCTGGGCTGAAAAAACACTTTTCTGAAAACATTCACTTGGAACAATGCAACAGGAGTATCTGGCTTTGTTTTGAAAATAAAGCTTAAAAAAACTTTCATTCACATCTATGTGATTTACATGGGCTGAAAAATCACTTCTTTGAAAACATTCAGTTGGAACTCTACAAAAGCAGTATGTTCTTCCTGAATACAGCTTTCAGGCACTTTATGTGATTTCCTGGGGTGAAATATCACTTTTTTGAAAACTGTCACATGGAAATCTGTGAAAGCAGTATGTTTCTCCATTTTGAAAACTTAGATGAATATAGTTTACATTCGCTATTATGTGATTTTCTTAGGCAGAGAAATCACATTTTTGAAACAGTCACTTGGATCTCTGTGAAAGCAGTATGATGCTCCATTGTGAAAACTAAGCTGAATACAGATTTCATTCACTTCTATGTGATTTTCCTGGTCTGAAAAATCAGTTTTCTGAAAACAGTCACTTGGAACTCTGCGAAGGTAGAATATTGCTCTGTTTTGAAAACTAAGCGAAATACAGCTTTCATTCAGTGCTATGTGATTTTCCTGGGCTGAAAAATCACTTTTGCATTGTGAAAATTGGAAGTCTGTGAGAGGAGTATGTGGCTCCATTTGAAAACAATGCTGAATACAGCTTTTATTGACTTCAGGGTGACTTTCCTTGGCTGAAAAGTCACTCTTTTGAAAACAGACACTTGGAACTCTGTGATAGCAATATGTTGCTCCATTTTGAAACTAAGCTGAATACAATGCTCATTCACTTCTGTGAGATTTTCCTGGCCTGAAAAATCACTTTTTAGAAAACCTTCACTTGGAACACTGAGAAAGCAGTATTTTGCTCCATTTTGAATTCTAAGCTGAAAACAGCATTTATTCTGTTCTAAGTGATTTTGCTGGGCTGAAAAATCAATTACTGAAAAGAGTCACTTTGAAATCTGTGAAAGCAGTACATTTCTCTGTTTGGAAAACTAAGCTGAATACAGCTTTCATTCACATCTATGTGATTTATGTGAAATGAAAAATCACTTTTTTGAAAACAGTCACTTGGAACTCTGTGAAAGCAGTGTGTTGCTCCTTTTTTTTATACTAAGCTGAATACAGCTTTCATTTACTATTACATGATTCCCCTGGGCTGACAAATCACTTTTTTCAAAGCAGTAAGGTGGAACTTGGTGAAAGCAGTAACTTGCTACGTTTTCAAAACTAAGCTGAATATAGCCTTCATTCACTTTTTTGTGATTTTCCTGGGTTGAAAAATCACTTTTTTGATGAGTCACTTGGAACTCTGCAAAAGCAGTATGTTGCTCCATTTTGAAAACTAAGCTAAATACAGATTTCATTCACTTCTATGTGATTATCCTTGGCTGAAAAATCATTTATAGTAAACAGTCACTTCGAACCCTGCGAAAGTAGTATGTTGCTCCATTTTGAAAACTAAGATGAATTACGCATCCAATCACTGCTATGTGATTTTCCCGGGCTGAAAACTCATTTTTTTGAAAACTGTCACTTGTAACTCTGTGAAAGCAGTATGTTGCCCCATTTTTCATACTAAGCTGAATACAACTTTAATCCAATTCTACATGATTTTCCTGGGCTGAAAAAAACACTTTTCTGAAAACATTCACTTGGAACAATGCAAAAGGAATATCTTGCTCTGTTTTGAAAACTAAGCTGAATTAAACGTTCATTCACTGGTATGTGATTTTGCAGGGCTGAAAAATCACTATTTTGATAACAGTCACTTCGATCCCTGCAAAAGCAATGTTTTGCTTCCTTTTGAAAAGTAAGCTGAATATATCTTTCATTCACTTCTATGTGATTTTCCTAAGATGAAAATCACTTTTTACAAAACAGTCACTTGGAAATCTGGGAAAGAAGTATGTTGTTGTGTTTTCATTACAAAACTGATTAGAACTTTAATTCACTTCTATGTGATATTTGTGGGAGGAAAAATCACTATTTTGAAACAGTCATTTGGAATTCCTTGAAAGCCATATGTCACTCCATTTTGAAACCTAAGCTGAGTAGAGGTTTCATTCACTTCTATGTGAATTTCTTCAGCTGAAAAATCACTTTTTTAAAACAGTCACTTGGAACTCTGCAAATGCATTGTGTTGCTCCTTTTTGAAAACTAAGCTGAATACAGCTTTCATTCACATCTATGTGATTTACCTGGAATGAAAAATCACTTTTTTGAAAACAGACACCTGGAAATCTGCAAAAGCAGTATGTTGTTCCTTTTTGAATACTCATCTGAATACAGCTTTTATTCATTCTCTGTGATTCTCCTGTGCTGAAAAATAACTTTTTTGAAAACAGTCACTTGGAACTCTGTGAAAGGAGTATCTTGCTCCATTTTGAAAACTAAGCTCAATAAAACTTTCATTCACAGCTATATGATTTTCCTTGGCTTGGAAATCATTTCTGGAAAACAGTCAGTTGGAACTCTGTGAAAGCAGTATGTTGCTCCGATTTGAATACTAAGCTGAATACAGATATCATTCAATGCTATGTGATTTTCCTAGGCTGAAAAATCACTTTTTTGAAAATAGTAACTTGGAACTCTGCAAAAGCTGTATGTTCCTCTGTTTTGAAACCTAAGGTGAATACAGATTTCATTCACCTCTATTTCACATTCCTGGGGTGAAAATTCAGTTTGAAAACAGTTGAAACTCTATGAAAGCAGCATGTTACTCAGTTTTGAAAAGAAAAGTGAATACAGATTTCATTCACTTCTATGTGATGTTGCAGGGCTGAAAAGTCCCCTTTTGAAAACAGTCACTTGGAACTCTGTGTAAGCACTACCTTGCTACTTTTTGAAAACCAAGCTAAATAAAGCTTTCATTCACATCTATGTGATTTTCCTGGTCTGAAAAATCACTTTTTTGAAAATACTCAGAACAATTTGAAAACAGTAAGTTGTGACATTTTGCAAACTAAGCTGAAAACAGCTTTCATTCATGTCAAGGAGATTTTCTTGGGTTGCAAAATCACTTTTTTGAAAACAGTCTCTTGGAACTCTGGGAAAGAAGTATGTTGCTCCATTTTGAAAACTAAGATGAATACAGATTTCATTCACTGCTATGTGATATTCCAGGGCTGAAAAATCACTTTGTTGAAAACAGTCAGTTGGAAATCTCTGAAAGCAGTATGTTGCTTCATTTTGAATACTAAGCTGAATACAGAATTCATTCACTTCTATGTGATTATCCTTGGCTGAAAAATTAATTATTGGGAACAGTCACTTGGAACTCTGTGAAAGCAGTATGTTGCTCCATTTTTTTATACTAAGCTGAATACAACTTTAATTCAATTCTATGTGACTTTCCTGGGCTGAGAAAGCACTTTTTGGAAAACATTCACTTGAAACAATGCAAAAAGAGTATCTGGCTTCATTTTGAAAATGAAGCTTAATGAAGCATTCATTTACATCTCTGTGATTTACATGGGCTGAAAAATCATTTTTTTGAACAGTCAGTTGGAACTCTGTGAAAGCATTATGTTGTTCCAATTTGAATAGTAAGCTGAATACAGATTTCACTCACTTATGTGTCTTTCCTGGGTTGAAAAATCAATTATTGGAAACAATCACCTGGAACTCTGTGAAAGCAGTATGTTGCTCCATTTTGAAAACTAAGATGAATACAGCTTTCATTCACTTCTATGTGATTTTTGTGTGTTGAAAAATCTCTTTTTTGAAAACAGTCACTTGGAACTCTGCAAATGTTGTATGTGGCTCCCTTTTGAAAACTAATCTGAACACAGATTTCATTCTCTTCTATGTGATTTTCCTGGTCCAAAAAACCACTTTATCTAAAACAGTCACTTAGAACTCTGCAAAAGCAGTATGTTGCTCCATTTTGAAAACAAAGCTGAATACAGCTTGCTTTGGCTTCTATGTGATTCTCCTAGGCTGGAAAATTACTTTTTGGAAAACACTCACTTGGAACCCTGAGAAAGCAGTATGCTGCTCTGTTTTGAAAACTATGCTGAATAAAGCTTTCATTCATTTCTATGTGATTTTGCTGTACTGAAGAATCACGTTTTTGAAAACAGTCTCTTGGAACTCTGTGAAAGCAGTATCTTGCTCCATTTTGAAAAAAAGCTGCATACTGATTTCATTCACTTCTATGTGATTTTCCTGGGCTCAAATTCCCTTTTATGAAAACAGTCACTTTGAACTCTCTGAAAGTATTATGTTGTTCCATTTTGAAAGCTACGGTGAATACAGCTTTCATTCACTTCTATGTGATTTCCCTGGGATGAAAAATCACTTCTTTGAAAACATTCACTTGGAACTCTGTGAAAGCAGTATGTTCCTCCAGTTTGAAAACTAAACAGAATGCAGCTTTCATTCACTTCTATGTGATTTTCCTGGGCTAAAAATTAACTTTTTTGAAAACAGTCACTAGATACACTGCAAGGCAGCATTTTGCTCCATTTTGAAAACTAAGTTGAATACAGCTTTTATTCACTTCTCTGTGATTTTCCTGTGCTGAAACATCACTTTATTTAAAACAGTCTTTTGGAAATCTGTGGATTCAGTATGTTGCTCCATTTTCAAAACTAAGCTTTGAAGAGCTTTCATTCACTACCCTGTGATTTTCTTGGGCTGAAATATCTCTTTTTTTGAAACATTCTCTTGGATCTCTGTGAAAGCATTATATTGCTCCAATTTTAAAACTAAGTTGAATTCAGCTTTCATTCACTTCTATGTGACTTTCCTGGACTGAAAAATCACTTGTTTTAAAATATTCACTTGGAACTGTGCGAAAGCGTCTGTTGCTCCATTCTGAAAGCTAACCTCCATACACCTTCCATTAACTTCCATTTGATTTTCCTGGGCTGAAAAATCACTTTTTTTGAAAAGATTCACTTGGAACTCTGAGAAAGCATTAAGTTCACCCATTTTGAAAACTAGGTGATACAGTTTTCATTCACATCTATGTGATTTTCTAGGCTGAAACAACACTTTTTTGAAAACTGTATATTTGAACTTTGTGAAAGTAGTATGTTACTCCGTTTTGGAAACTAAGATGAATACAGCTTTCCTTCACTTCTATGTGACTTTACTGGTCTGAAAAGTCCCTTTTCTGAAAACAGTCACATAGAACTCTCTGAAAGCAGTGTGTTGCTCCCTTTTGAATACTAAGGTGAATACAGATTTCATTCACTTCTATGTGACTTTCCTGGGCTGAAATATCACTTTTTTGAATATAGTCACTTGGAACTCTGCAAAAGCAGTATGTTTTTCCATTTTGAAACTCAGCTGAATACAGCTTTCATTCAATTCTATGTGATTTTCCTGGGTTGAATAATATCTTTTTGGAAAAGAGTCACTTGGGACTCTTTGAAAGAAGTATGTTGCTCCATTCTGAAACTCTGCTGAATATACCTTTCTTTCACTTCTATGGGATTCTCTGGGGCTGAAAAAATCACTTTTCTAAAACAGTCATTTTGAACTCTGTGAAAGCTGGATGTTGCTCCATTTTGAAAACTAATCTGAATACATCTTTCATTCACTTCTATGTTACTTTCCTGGGCTGAAGAATGACTTTTTTGAAAACAGTCCCTTGGAACTCAGCAGAGGCAGTATGTTGCTCCATTCTGAAAACTATGCTGCATATCAATTTCATTCAATTCTATGTTATTTTCCTGGGTTGAAAAATAAATTTTTGAAAAAAATCACTTGGAACTGCAAGAGCAATGTTGCTTCACTTTGAAAACTAAGCTGAATACAGCTTTCTTTCACTTTTACATGATTTTCCTGGGCTGAAAAACCACTGTTTTGAAAACAGTCACTGGGAACACTGTGAAAGTAGTATGCTGCACCGTTTTGAAAACTTATCTGAATACAGCTTTCATTCACATCTACATTATTTTCCTGGGCTGAAAAATGACTTTTTTGAAAACAGTCCCTTGGAATCTGCAAAAGCAGTATGATGCTGCATATTGAAAAATAAGCTCAATAGAGCTTTCATTCACATCTATATTATTTTCCTGGGCTGAAGAATGTCTTTTTTGAAAACAGTCCCTTTGAACTCTGCAGAAGCAGTATGTTGCCCCATTCTGAAACCTATGCTGCATACCGATTTCATTCACTTCCATGTGATTTTCCTGGTTTGAAAAATAACTTTTTGAAACAAATCATTTGGAACTGCAAATATAATATGTTGCTCTGCTTTGAAAACCAAGCTGAATACAGCTTTCATTCACTTCTATATTTTTCTGTGCTTAAAGATCACTTTTTTGAAAACAGTTTCTTAGAATTCAAAAGCTGCATGTTGCTTCATTATGTAAACTAAGCTGAATACAGCTTTCATTCGTTGCACGTGATTACTCTGGTCTGAAAAATCACTTTTATGGAAATCGTCCCTTGCAATTCTGTGAAAGAAGTATGTTGCCTCTGTTTGAAAAATAGGTGAATACAGCTTTCATTCAATTCCACCTGATTTTGCTGCACTAAAAAATCACTGTTTTGAAGAGAGTCTCTTGGAACCCTGCAATAGCAGTATCTTGTTCTGGTTTGAAAACTAAGCTGAATACATCTTTCATTCACTTCTACATGATTTTACTGCACTGAAAAATCACTTGTTTCAAAACAGTCACATGGAACTCTGCTAAAGCAGTATGTTGCTGTGTTTTGAAAACTTAGCTGTGTACAGCTTTCATTCACTTCTATGGGATTTTTCTTGTCTGAAAAAATCACTTTTTTGCAAACAGTAACTTGGAATTCTGCAAAAGCAGTATGTTGCTCCATTTTGAAAAGTAAGCTGAATACAGCTTTCATTCACTTCTTTGTGATTTTCTGGGTTGGAAAATCAATTTTTTGAAAACAGTGTCTTGGAACTCTGTGAAAGCAGTATTTTGCTCCATTTTGGAAACTAGGCTGAATGCAGCTTTCATTCACTTCTACATGATTTTCCTGTGCTGAAAAACCTCCTTTTTGAAAACAGTCACTTGGTACACTGCAAACATAGAATTTTTCTCCATTTTGAAACTAAGATGAATACAACTTTTTTTTACCCTTCTATGTGATTCTCCTGGGCTGAAAAATCAGTTTTTTTGCAGTCACTGAGAATTCTCTGAAAGCAGTATGTTGCTCTTTTATGGAAACTAAGCTGAATACAGCTTTCATTCACTTCTATGAGATTTCCCTGGGATGAAAAATCACTTTTTTGAAAACTAAGCTGAATACAGCTTTCATTTACTTCTATGTGATTTTCCTGGGCTGAAAAATCACTTTTTTAAAAACAGTCACATGGAAATCTGTGAAATCAGTACATTGCTCTGTTTTGATAACTATGGTGAATACAGGTTTCATTCACTTCTATGTGATTTTCCTAGGGTGAAAAATCACTTTTTAGAAAACAAGTACTTGGAATTCTGTGAAAGCAGTATGTTGCTCCATTTTGGAAACTATGCTGAATACAGCTTTCATTCATTTCTATATGTTTTTCATGGAATGTAAAACCACTTTTATGAAAACACTGACTTGTAACACTGTGAAAGCAGTTTGTTGCTCCGTTTTGAAAGCCAAGATGAATACAGCTTTCATTCACATCTATGTGAATATCTTGTGCTGAAAAATCACTTTTTTGAAAACATTCATTTGGAACTCAGAAAGCGGTTTGTTGTTCCATTTTTAAAACTAAGCTGAATACAGCTTTCATTCATTTCTATGTGATTTTCCTTAGCTGAAAAATCACTTTTTTGAAAACAATCATATGGAACTCTGCAAAAGCAGTATGTTCTTCCATTTTGAATAATGAAATGAATGTAGCATTCATTCACTTCAATGTGTTATTCCTGTGCTGAAATACCATTTTTCTGAAAAGAATTACTTTGACCTCTATTAAAGCAGTACGTTGCTATATCATTTTCCTGGGCTGAAAAATCAGTTGTTTGAAAACAGTCACTTGGAACTGTGCAAAAGTAGTATGTTGTTCCTTTTGGAAAACTAAGCTGTATGCAGTGTTCATTCACTTCTCTGTGATGTTCCTTAGCTGAAAAATCACTTTTTTGGAAACAGTCACTTGGAACTCTGTGAATGCACTATGTTGTTCTGT
Source organism: Choloepus didactylus (assembly GCF_015220235.1). Lineage (NCBI taxonomy): Eukaryota > Metazoa > Chordata > Mammalia > Pilosa > Megalonychidae > Choloepus > Choloepus didactylus. Next base: position 49,755 of record NW_023637631.1, on the reverse strand, counting down.
TTTGAAAAGTAAGCTGAAAACAGTTCAATTCACTTCTATGTGATCCCTCGCTGAAAAATCACTTTTTTGAGAATAGTCACTTGGAAATATGTGAAATCACTATCTTGCTCTGTTTTGAAAACTAAGCTGACTATGGCTTCCATTCAACTCTATGTGATTTGCTGCACTGAGAAATCCCCTTTTTGGAAACAGTCTCTTGGAAAACTGCAGTAGGATTATTTTGCTCCATTTTGAAAAGAAAGGTGAATACAGTTTTCATTCACATCTATGTGATTTTCTTGGGCTGAAAAATCACTTTTTTGAAAACTTTCACTTGGAACTCTGAGAAAGTAGTATGTTGCTCCATTTTTAAAACTAAGCTGGATACAGCTTTCATTCACTTCTATGTGATTTTCCTGGGATTGAAAAAACACTTTTTTGAAAACAGTGACTTGTAACACAGTGAACGCAGTATGTTGCTCCATTTTGAAAAAATAAGCTGAATACAGATTTCATTCACTTCCATGTGATTTTCCTTAGGTGAAAAATCACTTTTTTGAAAACAGTAAGTTGGAACTCTGTGAAAGCAGTATGTTTTTCCATTTTGAATAATCAAATGAATATAGCATTCATTCACTTTGATGTGATTTTCCTGTGTGGAAAATCATTTTTCTGAAAACAATTACTTCAACCTCTGCTAAAGCAGTATGTTGCTTTGTGATTTTCCTGGACTGAAAAATCAGTTTTTTGAAAACAGTCACTTGGAACTGTGCAAAAGCAGTAAGTTGTTCATTTTTGAAAACTAAGCTGTATACAGCTTTTCATTCACTTCTGTGTGATTTTCCTGGGCTGAAAAACCACTTTTATGAAAACAGTGTCTGGTAACACTGTGAAAGCAGTGCTTTTCTCCGTTTTGAAAATTAAGCTCAATACAGATTTCATTCACATCTATCTGATTTTCCTGAGCTCAAAAGTCACTTTTTTGAAAACAGTCATTCAGAATTCTGTGAAAGCAGCATTTTTCTCCATTTTTAAAACAGAGATGAATACAGCTTTCTTTCAGTTCTATGTGATTTTCCTGGGCTGAAAAATCGCTTTTTGAAAACAGTCAGTTGGAAGTCTCCGAAGGCAGTATGTTGCTGCATTTTTGAAACTAAGTTGAATACAGCTTTCTTTAACTTGTATGTGATCTTTTGTGGGCTGAAAAATATCTTATTTGAAAACAGTAACTTGGAACTATGTGAGAGCAGTATATCCCTCTGTTTTGAAATCTAAGCTGAATACAGCTTTCATTCACTCATATGTGATTTTCCTTGGCTTAAAAATCCCTTATTTGAAAACAGTCACTTGGAATTTGGCAAAAGCCGTATGTTGCTATGTCAGGAAAACTAAGATGAAACCAGCTTTCATTCACTTCTTTGTGATTTTCCTGGGATGAAAAATCCCTTTTTGAAATAGTCACTTGGAACACTCTCAACACAGTATGTTGTTCCATTTTGCAAACTAAGCTGAATACAGCTTTCATTCACTTCTATATGATTTTCCTGTGCTGAAAAAACACTTTTTTGAAAGCAGTGACTTGGAACTGTGCAAAAGCAGTATGATGCACAGATATGAAAGCTAAAATGAAAACAGCATTCATTCACTTTGATGTGATTCTCCTGTGCTGAAAAATCCCTTTATTGAAAACACTCACTTCAACCTCTGCTAAAGCAGTATGTTGCTGTGTGATTTTCCTTGGCTGAAAAACCACTTTTTTGAAAAGAGTCTGTTGGTACTGTGCAAAAGCAGTATGATGCTCTGTTTTGAAAACTAAGCTGAATACACCTTTCAGTCACCATTATGTGATTTTCCTGGGCTGAAAAATCCCTTTTTTGAAAAGAGTCACTTGGTATTCTGCAAAAGCAGTATGATGCTCCATTTGAAAATTAAGCTGAATTCAGCTTTCATTAATTTCTATGTGATTTCCCTGGGCTGAAAAATATCTTATTTGAAAACAGTAACTTGGAATTCTGTGAGAGCAGTATATCCTTCTGTTTTGAAATCTAAGCTGAATACATCTGTCATTCACTCCTATGTGATTTTCCTTGGCTGTAAGATCACTTTTTTGGAAAAAGCCACTTGGAATTCACAAAAGCTTTATGTTGCAATGTTAAGAAACCTAAGATGAATCCATCTTTCATTCACTTCTTTGTGATTTTCCTGGGATGAAAAATCCCCTTTTTGTAAATATTCACTTGGAACTGTGTGAATGCAGTGTGTTGTTCTGTTTTGCAAAGTAAGCTGAATACAGCTTTCATTCACTTCTATATGATTTTCCTGTGCTGAAAAAACACTTTTTTGAAAACAGTGACTTTGAACTCTGTGAAAGCAGTATGATGCACAGGTATGAAATCTAAAATGCATACAGCATTCATTCACTTTGAAGTGATTCTCCTGTGCTGAAAAATCACTTTATTGAAAACACTCACTTTGACCTCTGCAAAAGTAGTATGTTGGTATGTGATTTTCCTTGTCTGAAAAATCACTTTTTTGAAAAGTTTCTTGGAACTATGGGAAAGCAATATGTTGTTCAATTTTGAAAACAAAGCTGAATACACTTTTCATTCACTTCTATGTGGTAATCCTTGGCTGAAAAATCCCTTTTTCAAAAAGAGTCACTTGGAATTCTGCAAAAGCAGTATGATGTTCCATTTGAAATTTAAGCTGAAAACAGCTTTCATTGAATTCTATGTGATTTTTCTGGGAAGAAAAATAACTTTTTTGAGAACAGTATCTTTGAACTCTGCAAAATAAGTACATTGCTCTGTTTTGAAAACTAAGCTGAATAGACATTTTGTTCACTTCTATGTGATTTTCCTGGGCTGAAAAAGCACTTTTTTGAAAAGAGTGACTTGTCACACTGTGAAAGCAGTGTTTTGCTCCATTTTGAGAACTAACCTGTATACAGCTTTCATTCACATCTATGTGATTTTCTTGGGCAGAAAAATCACTTTTTTGGAAACAGTCACTTGGAACTCTGAGAAAGCAGTATGTTGTTCCATTTTAAAAACTAGGCTGAATACAGCTTCATTCACTTCTATGTGATTTTCCTAAGCTGAAAAGTCCCTTTTTTGAAAACAGTCACTTGGACTTTGGCAAAAGCAGTATCTTGCTCCATTTTGAAAACTAAGCTGAATACAGCTTTCATTCACTTCCATGTGCTTTTCTTCAGATGAAAAATCTGTTTTTTGAAAACAGTCAGTTGGAACTCTGCAAAAGCAGTATGTTGCTCCATTTAAAAACTAAAATGAATACAGCATTCATTCACTTTGATGTGATTTCCCTGTGCTGAAAAATCATTTTTTTCAAAACAATTGCTTCGACCTCTGCTAAAGCAGTATGTTGCTCTGTGATTTTTCTGGGCTGAAAAATCAGTTTTTTGAGAACAGTCACTTAGAACTGTGTGAAAGCAGTATGTTGTTCCTTTTTGAAAACTAAGCTGTATACAGCTTTCATTCAGTTCTATGTGATTTTCCTGGCTGAGAAACCACTTTTATGAAAACAGTGTCTTTTAATGCTGTGAAAGCAGTAAGTTGCTCCATTTTGATAATTAAGCTGAATACAGCTTTCATTCACATCTATGTGCTTTTTAGGGCTGGAAAATCACTGTTTTGAAAACAGTCACCTGGAATTCTGCCAAAATTCTATGTTGCTAGGTTTGAAAACTAAGCTGAATCCAGCTTTCATTCACTTCTATGTGACTATCCAGGGATGAAAAATCACATTTTTGAAAACAGTCACTTGGAATTCTATGAAAGGTGTATGTTGCTATGTATTGAAACCTTGGATGAATCCAGCTTTCTTTCACTTCTATGTGACATTCCTGGGATGAAAAATCAGTTTTTTGAAAACAGTCACTTGGAACTGTGTGAAAGCAGTATGTTGTTCCATTTTGCAAACTAAGTTATATACAGCTTTTATTCACTTCTATATGATTTTTCTGTGCTGAAAAAACACTTTTTTAAAAACAGTAACTTGGAACTCTGAAAAAATAGTATGATGCTCGGATTTGAAAACTAAAATGAATACAGCATTCATTCACTTTGATGTGAATTCTCTGTGCTGAAAAATCACTTTATTGGAAACACACACTTTGACCTCTTCTAAAGCAGTATGTTGCTACCTGATTTTCTTTGGCTGAAAAATCACTTTTTTAAAAACAGTCACTTGGAATTGTGTGAAAGCAGTATGTTGCTCCATTTTGAAAATTAATGTGAATACAATTTTCATTCACATCTATGTCATTTTCTTGGGCTGAAAAATCACTGTTTTGAAAGAAGTCACTTGGAATTCTGAAAAAATTGTATTTTGCTAAGTTTTCACAACTAAGCTGAAGCTTTCATTCACTTGTATATGATTTCCCTTGCCTGGAAAATCACTTTTTTGAAAAGAGTCAATTTGAACTCTGTGAAAGCATTATGTTGTTCTGTTTATAAAACAAAGCTGAATACAGCTTTTATTCATGTCTTTGTGATTTTCCTGAGCTGAGAAATCACTATTTTGAACAGTCATTTGGAATTCTATGAAAGCAGTATATTGCTCTGTTTTTAAAACCAAGCTGAATACAGGTCTCATTCACCTCTATGTGATTTTCCTGGGCTGAAAAATCACTTTTTTGAAAACAGTCAATTGGAACTCTGTGAAAGCAGTATGTTGCTCCCTTTTGAAAACTAAGTTGGATATAGCTTTCTTTCACTTGTATGAGACTTTCATGGGCTGAAAGATCTCTCATTTGAAAACAGTAACTTGGAATTCTGTGAGAGAAGTATGTCACTCTGTTTTGAAGTCTAAGCTGAATACAGCTTTCATTCACTACGTTGACATTTTCCTGGGCTGAAAAATCACTTCTTTGAAAATAGTCTCTTGAAATTCTGCAAAAGCTGTGTGTTACTACATTATGAAAACTAAGATGAATCCAGCTATCATTCACTTCTGTATGATTTTCCTGGGATGAAAAATCACTTTTGAAAACAATCACTTGGAACTGTGTAAGCAGTATGTTGTTACATTTTGCAAACTAAGCTGAAAACAGCTTTCATTCACTTCTATATGATTTTCCTGTGCTGAAAAAACACTTTTTTGAAAACAGGAACTTGGAACTCTTTGAAAGAAATATGATGCTCGGATTTGAAAACAAAAATGAATAGAGGATTTATTCACTGTAATGTGATTTCCCTGTGCTGAAAAATCACTTTATTGAAAGCACTCACTTCGACCTCTGCTAAAGCAATATGTTGTTCTGTGATATTGCTTGGCTGAAAATCACTTGTTGGAAACAGTCACTTGTAACTGTTCGAAAGAAGTATATTGATCCATATTGAAAACTAAGCTTTATACAGTTTTCATTCACTATTATGTGATTTTCCTGGACTGAAAAATCACTTTTTCAAAAACAGTCATTTGCAATTCTGTGAAAGCTGTATGTTGCTATGTTTTGAAAACTAAGCCTATTCTAGCTTTCATTCACTTCTACGTGATTTTCTGAAAAATAGCTTTTTGAAAATAGTCAATTGGAATTCAGTGAAAGCAGTATGTTGCTCCATTTGAAAACTAAGCTGAATACAGCTTTCATTGAATTCTATTTTATTTTCCTGGGCTGAAATATAACTTTTTTGAAAACAGTAATTTAGCTCCTTTTTGGAAACTGAGCTGAATGCAAATTTTATTCACTTCTTTCTGATTTTCCTGTTCTGAAAAATCAATTATTTGAAACAGTCCCTTGGAACCTGGTGAAAGGAGTATGTTGCTCCATTTTGAAAACTAAGCTGAATATAGCTTTTATTCACATTTAAGTGATTTTCTTCGGCTGAATAATCACTTTATGGAAAACAGTCACATGGAATTCTGCAAAAGCTGTATGTTGATACGTTTTGAAAAATAAGCTGAATCCAGTATTCATTCACTTCTATGTGATTTTCCTGAGCTGAAAAATCACTTTTTTGTAAACAGTTTAAACTCTGTGAAAGTAGTATGTTGCTTCATTTTGAAAATTTATCTGTACAAAGCATTCTTTCACTTGCATGTGATTTTCTTGGGCTGAAATATCTCTTATTTGAAAACAGTTAAGTTGGAATTGTGCAAAAGCAGTATGTCACTCTGTTTTGAAATCTAAGCAGAATACAGCTTTCATTCAACTCTATGTGATTTTCCTGGGCTGAAAAATCACTTTTTTGACAACAGACCCTTTCACCTCTGCTAAAATAGTACGTAGCTCCATTTTGAAAACTAAGCTGAATACAGCTTTCATTCATTTCTATGTGATTTTCCTGGGCTGAAAAATCACTTTATTGAAAACAGTCACTTGGCACTCTGCAAAAGCTGTATTTAGTTCCGTTTTGAAAACTGGGTTGAAGACTTTTATTCACTTCTTTGTGATTTTCCTGTTCTGAAAAATCTGTTTTTTGAAACAGTCCCTTGGAAATTGGCAAAAGGATATGTTCCTCCATTTTCAAAACTAAGCTTAATACAGCTTTCATTCACTTCTACATGATTTTCCTGGGCTGAAAAGCCACTTTTTTGAAAACAGTGGTTTGTAAAACTGTGAAAGCAGTATGTTGCTCCATTTTGAAAACTAAGCTGAATGCAGCTTTCATTCACATCTATGTGATTTTCTTGGGCTGAAAAATCACTTTTTAGGAAACAGTTAATTGGAACTCTGAGAAAGCAGTATGTTGTTCCATTTTTAAAACTAAACTGGATACAGCTTTCATTCACTTCTATGTGCTTTTCCTAAGCTGAAAAATCAGTTTATCCAAAACAGTCAGTTGGAACTCTGTGAAAGCAGTATGTTGCTCCATTTTGAGTAATCAAATGAATATAGCATTCATTCACTTCATTTTGATTTTCCTGTGCTGAAAAATCATTTTTATGAAAACAATTTCTTCAACCTCTGTTAAAGCAGTATGTTGCTATGTGATTTTCCTGGGCAGAAAAACCAGTTTTTTGAAAACAGTCACTTGGAACTGTGCTATATCAGTAAGTTGTTCCTTTTTGAAAACTAAGCTGTATACAGCTTTCATTCAGTTCTATGTGATTTTCCTGGGCTGAAAAACCACTTTTATGAAAAAAGTGTCTTGTAACACTGTGAAATCATTTTGTTGTTCCATTTTTAAAACAGTGCTGAATACAGCTTTCATTCACATCTATGTGGTTTTCCTGAACTGAAGAATCCCTTTTTTGAACACAGTCATTTGGAATTCTGTGAAAGCAGTATCTTGCTCCATGTTTAAAACTAAGATGAATACAGCTTTCATTCACTTCTATGTGACTTTTCTCGGCTGAAAAATCATTTTTTTAAAACAGTCAGTTGGAACATTGCAAACGTAGTATGTTGCTCCATTTTGAAAACAAAGCTGAATACAGCTTTCATTCACTTCTATGTGATTTTTATGCGCTGAAAAATCACTTTTTTGAAGGCGGTCACTTGGAATTCTGTGAAAGCTGTATGTTGCTATGTTGAGAAAACTAAGATGAATCCAGATTTCATTCACTTCTTTGTGAATTTCCTGGGATGAAAAGTCACTTTTTTGAAAATATTCACTTGGAACTGTGTGAAAGCTGTATGTTGTTCCATTTTGCAAACTAAGATGAATACATCTTTCATTCACTTCTATATGATTTTCCTGTGCTGAAAAAACACTTTTTTGAAGAGTATCTTGGAAATCTGTGAAAGCAGTGTGACGTTTGGATATGAAAAGTAAAATGAATACAGCATTCATTCACTTCAATGTGATTTTCCTGTGCTGAAAAATCACTTTATTGTAAACACTCAGGTTGACCTTTTATAAAGCAGTATGTTGCTATGTGATTTTCCTTGGCTGAGAAATCACTTTTTTTAAAACAGTCACTTGGAATTGTGTGAAAGCATTAAATTGTTCCATTTTGAAAACTTAGCTGAATATAGCTTTCATTCTCTCCTTGGTGGTTCTCCTGGGGTGAAAAATCACTTTTTTTAATACAGTCACTTTGGATTTCTGTGAAAGCACATTGTTGCTCCATTTGAAATCTGATCTGATTACAGCTTTCATTGAATTCTATGTGATTTTCCTGGGCTGAAAAATAACGTTTTTGAAAACAGATTCTTTTAACTATGTGAAAGCAGTATGTGGCTACATTTTGAAAAATAAGCTGAATACACCTTTAATTCACTCCTATGTGATTTTCCTGGGCTGAAAAATCACTTTTGTGAAAACAATCACATGGAAACCTGCAAAATCAGTACGTTGCTCTGTTTTGAAAACTAAGGTGAATACAGCTTTCATTCCCTTCTATGTGATTTTCCAAGGCTGAGAAAACACTTTTTAGAAACAGTCACTTGGAATTCTGTGAAAGCAGTATATTGCTCCATTTGGAAGACTAAGCTGAATATAGCTTTGATTCATATCTATGTGATTTTTCTGGGCTAAAAAATAACTTTTTTGAAAACAGTCACTTGGCATGCTGCATAAGCTGTATTTAACTCCATTTAGAAAACTGAGCTGAATACAACTTTTATTCACTTCTATATGATTTTCCTGTTCTGAAAAATCAGTTTTTGAAACAGTCCTTTGAAACCTGGTGAAAGGTGTATGTCGCTCCGTTTTGAAAACTAAGCTGATTACAGCTTTCATTCACTTCCATGTGATTTTCATGGGCTGAAAATCCACTTTTTTGAAAACAGTGACTTGTAACACTGTGAAATCATTATGTTTCCTCGTTTTGAAAGTTAACCTGAATACAGCTTTCATTCGCTTCTATGTGATTTTCCTGAGCTGAAAAAGCACTTTTTTGAAAATAGTCATTTAGAATTCTGTGAAAGCAGCATCTTGCTCCATTTTGAAAACTAAGTTGAATAGAGCTTTCATTCACTTCTATGTAATTTTCCTGGGGTGAAAAATCACTTTTTTAAAAACAGTCAGGTGGAACACTGTGAAAGCAGTATGCTGCTTTGTTTTGAAAACTACGCTGAATGCAGCATTCTTTCACTTGTATGTGATTTTTGTGGGCTGAAAAATCTCTTATTTTAAAATAGTAACTTGGAATTCTGCCAAAGCATTATGTCACTCTGTTTTGAAATCTAAGTTGAATACAGCATTCATTCACTTTGATGTGATTTCCCTGTGCTGAAAAATCACTTTATTGAAAGCACACACTCCAATCTCCACTAAATTTTCCTTGGCTGAAATATATCTTTATTGAAAAAAGTCACTTGGAACTGTGTGAAAGCAGCATGCTGTTCCCTTTTGAAAACTAAGCTGAATACAGTTCTCATTTCCTCCTATGTGATTTTACTGGTCTGAAAATGAAGTTTTCTGAAAATAGTCACTTTGAACTATGCAAAAGCAATATGTTGCTGAATTTTGAAAACCAAGCTCAATATAGCTTTCATTCTCTTCTGTGTGATTTTGTTGGGCTGAAAAATCACTTGTTTGAAAACAGTCACTTGGCACACAGCAGAAGCTGTATTTAGCTCCTTTTTGAAAACTGAACTGAATACAACTTTTATTGACTTCTATGTGATTTTCCTGTTCTGAAAAATCAGTTGTTTGAAACAGTCCCTAGGAACCCAGTGAAAGGAGTATGTTGCTCTGTTTTGAAAACTAAGCTGAATAAAGATTTCATTCACTTCCATGTGATTTTCCTGGGCTGAAAATCCATTTTTTTTTAAACAGTGTCTTGTAACACAGTGTAAGCAGTATGTTGCTTCATTTTGAAAACTAAGCCGAAGACAGCTTTCATTCACATCTATGTGATTTTCATGGGATGAAAAATCACTTTTTTGAAAACAGTCACTTGGAACTCTGCGAAAGTTGTATTTTCTCCATTTTGAAAACTAAGTTGTACTTAGTTTCATTCAGGTGAAAATGCACTTTTTTTTAAAACAGTCACTTGGGACTCTGTGAAAGCAGTGTGATCTTCCATTTTGATAACTAATTTGAACTGAGCTTTCATTCACTTCTAAGTGATTTTTCTGGGATGTAAAATCACTTTATGGAAAACAGTCACTTGGAATGCTGCATAAGGAGTATGATGTTCCATTTTGAAAACTAAGATGAACTGAGCTTTCATTCATTTCTATGTGTTTTTCCTGTTCTGAAAAATCATTTTTTGGAAAACAGTCACTAGGAACTCTGTGAAAGAAGTATGTTGTTCTGTTTTGAATACTAAGTGGAAATGAGCATCCATTCATTACTATGTGTTTTTCTGTGGCTTAAAAATCACTTTTCTTACAACAGTCACTTAAACACTGCAAAAGAAGTATCTTGCTCTGTTTTCAAAACAAAGTTGACCTTACCTTTCATTCACTTCTTTGTGTTTTTCCTGGGCTGAAAATTCAGTTTTTACAAAATAGTAACTTGGAACTCTGCAAAAGCAGTAAGTTGCTCTGTATTGAAAACTAAGTTGAATAGAGCTTTCACTCACTTCTATGTGATTTTCCTGGGCTGAAAAATTAGTTTTTTGAAAGCAGTCACTTGGTACTCTGTGAAAGCCGTATGTTGCTGCCTTTTGAAAACTAATTTGAACTGAAATTTCAATCACTTCTATGAGTTTTTCCTGGGCTGAATAATCACTTTTAAGGAAACAGTCACGTGGAACTGTGCAAAAGTAGTACACTGCTCGAATTTGAAAACTAAGTTGAATACATCTTTCACTCACTTCTATGTGTTTTTCATGGGCTGTAAAAACTCTTATTTGACAACAGTCACTTGGAACTCTGCAATAGCGGAATGTTGCTCCGTTTTGAAAACTATGATGAAAGGAGATTTCATTCACTTCTGTTTTTTCCCTTGGCTGAAAATTCCTTTTTTTGAAAACAGTATCTTGGAAAACTGTGAAAGCCATATGTTGCTCTCTTTTTAAAGCCAAGTGGAACTGAGATTTCATTCACTTCTATTTCTTTTTCCTGAGCTGATATATCACTTTTTTGAAAACTGTCTCTTGGAGCTCTAAAAAGCAGTATGTTGCTCCTCATTTTAAACTAAGTTGAATACAGATTTCATAAACTTCTAGGTGATTTTCCTGGGCTGAAAAATCACTATTTGAAAACAGTCACTTGGAACACTGTGAAAGTTGCTTTTTGCTTCATCTTGGAAACTAAGTTGACCTGAATATTGATTCACTTCTCTTTATTTTTCCTGGGCTGAAAAATCACTTTTCTGAAAACAGTCTCTTGGAACTCTGCAAAGCAGTATGTTGCTCCATTATGAAAACTAAGTTGAATACAGCTTTCATTCACTTCCATGTGATTTTCATGGGCTGAAAAGTCACTTTTTGGAAAAAGGTCACTTGGAACATAGTGAAAGCAGTATGTTGCTCCATTTTGAAAACTAAATTGAACTAAGTGTTCATTCACTACTATGTGTTTTTCCTGGGCTGAAATATCACTTTTTGAAAGCAGTCACTTGGAATTCTAAGAAAACAGTATGTTGTTCCATTTTGAAAACTAAGTTGAATACACATTTCGTTCACTTCCATGTGATTTTCCTGGGCTGAAAAATCACTTTTGAGAAGAGTCACTTGGAAGTCTGTGAAAGCAGTATGTTTCCACTTTTTGAAAACAAAGCTGAACTGAGCTCATTCCTTTCTATGTGTTTTTCCTCAGCAGACAAATGACTGTTTCTGAATACAGTCACTTTGAACCTTGCAAAAGCAGTATATTGCTATGTTTTGAAAGCAAAGTGAAATACAGCTTATGTACACATCTATGTGATTTTCCTGGGCTGAAAAGTCACTTTTTTGAAAACTGTATCTTGAAGTTCTATGAAAGCATTATGTTTTTCTGTTTTTTAAACTAAGTTGAGTACAGCTTTCATTCACTTCTATGTGATTTTCCTGGGCTGAAAAATTACTTTTTTGAAAACAGTCACTTGGAACACTGTGAAAGCATTATGTTGCTACTGTTTGAAAACTAAGTTGAATAGAGCTTTCATTCCCTTCTTTGTGATATTCCTGGGCTGAAAAATCCCTTTTTAGAAAACAGTCACATGGAACTCTGCAAAAGCATTATGTTGCTATTGTTTGAAAACTAAGTTGAATAGAGCTTTCCATTCCCTGCTATGTGATTTTCTCAGGCTGAAAAATCATTTTTTTGAAAACAATCACTTGGAAGACTACAAAAACATTATGTTGCTATGTTTTGAAACTAATTTGAATACATCTTTCACTCACTTCTATGTGATTTTCCTTGGCTGAGAAAAGATTTTTTTGAAAAAAGTCAGTTGGAAGCCTGCAAAAGCAGTATGTTGTCCATCTTGAAAACTAAGTTCGACTGAGCTTTCATTCACATCTATGTGTTTTCCCTGTGATGAAAAATCACTTTTTTGAAAACAGTCACTTGGAACTCTTCAAAAGCAGTATGTTGCACTGTATTGAAAACAAAGTTGAACTGAGCTTTCATTAAATTCTATGTGTTTTTCCTGGGTTGAAAAATCACTTTTTTGAAAAGAGTCACTTTGACCTCTTTGAAATCAGTATGTTGATCCATTTCAAAACCTTAGTTTAACTAAGCTTTGACTCACTTTTATGTGTTTCTCCTGTGCTGAAAAATCACTTTTTTGAAAACAGGCACTTGGAAATCTGCAAAAGCTGTTTGTTCATCTGTTTTGAAAACTAAGTTGAATACAGCTTTCATTCAGTTCTATGTGATTTTCCTGAGTTGAAAAATTACTTTTCTGAAAACAGTCACTTGGAAATCTGTGAAAACAGTATGTTGCTCCATTTTGAAAACTATGTTGAAGTGAGCTTTCTTTCATTTCTGTGTGTTTATCTTGGGCAGAAAAATTATTTGTTTGGAAAGATTCACTTGGAAATCTGTAAAAGCATTTTGTGGCTCCATTTTGAAAACTAAGTTGAACTGAGCTTTCATTTACTTCCATTTGACTTTCCTGGGACAGAAAAATCACTTTTTTGAAAACAGACTCCTGGAACTCTGTGAAAGGATTATGTTGCCCATTTCCAAAACTAAGATGAATAAAGCTTTCATTCAATTCTACATAATTTTCTTCTGCTGGAAAATCCCTTTTTTGAAAACAGTTGCTTGGAAATCTGCAAAAGCATTATGTTCCTCTGTTTTTAAAATTAAGTTGAACTGGACTTTCCTTCACTAATATGTGTTTTTCCTGGGCTGTAAAATCACTTTTTTGAAAACAGTCACTTGGAACTCTGCAAAAGCAGTATGTTGTTCTGTTTTGAAAACTAAGGTGAACTGAGCATTCATTCACTTCTAAGTGTGTTTCCTGGGCTGAAAAATCACTTTATTGAATAGAGTCTCTTTGAACACTGTGAAAGCAGTGTGTTGCTCTGTGTTGAAAACTAAGATGAATACAGCTTTCACTCACTTCTATGCAATTTTCCTGGATGGAAAAAAACACTTTTTGGAAAACAGTCACTTGGAACTCCGAAAAAGCAGTATGTTGCTCCATTTTGTAAACTAAGTTGAATACCCATTTCATTAACTTCTATGTGGTTTTCCTGGGCTGATAAAACATTTTTATGAAAACAGTCACTTCATACTCTGAGAAAGCAGTATGTTTCAAATTTTTGAAATCTAAGTTGAACTAAGCTTTCATTCCATACTATGTGTTTTTCCTGGGAGGAAAAAACACTTTTTTTCAATACTGTCACTTTGAATCCTGCAAAAGCTGTATGCGGCTAAGTTTTGAAAACTAAGTTGATCTGAGCTTCCATTCACTTCTATTTGTTTTCCTGGGCTGAAAAATCACTTTTCTGAAAATAGTCACTTGGAAATCTGTGAAACCTATATGTTGCTTCATTTTGAATACTAAGATGAATAAAGCTTCCATTCATTTCTATGTGATTTTCCTGGGCTGAAATATCATTTTTCAGAAAACAGTCACCTTAAACTCTGAGAAAGTAAGTATGATGCTCTGTTTTGAAAACCATGCTAAACTGAGCTTTCATTCACTTCTATGTGTTTTTCCTGGGCTGAAAAATCACTTTTTGAAAACATTCACTTGGAACTCTGCAAAAGCAGTATGTTGCTCTGTTTTGAAAACTAAGTTGAACTGGGCTTTCCTCACTTCAATGTGTTTTTCCTGTGTGGAAAAATCACTTTTTTTTAATCATTCACTTGGAACACTGCATGAACAGTATGTTGCTCCATTTTGAAAACTAAGTTGTACTAAGCATACATTCACTACTGTGTGTTTTTCCATGTCTGAAAAATTACTTTTCTGAAAACACTCACTTGGAACTCAGCAAACACAGTATGCTGCTCTGTTTTGAAACCCAAGTCAAACTGAGATTTCATTCACTTTTATGTGTTTTTCCTGTGCTGAAAAATCACTTTTTTAACAGTCACCTGGAAGACTGCAAAAGCAGTATGTTGCTCCTAATTTTAAACTAATTTGAATACAACTTTCATTCCCTTCTATATGATTTTCCTGGGATGAAAAATCACTTTTCTGAAAATACTCACTTGGAAATCTGCAAAACCAGTGTGTTGATCTGTTTTGAATATTAAGTTGAGTACAGCTTTCATTCAGTTCTACGTGATTTTCCTGTGCTGATAAATCACTATCCTGAAAACAGTCACCTGGAACTCTGTGAAAGAAGTATGTTGCTTTGTTTTGAAAAGTAAGTTGAACTGAGCTTTCTTTCATTTCTATATGTTTTCCCTGAGCTGCAAAATCACCTTTTTGTAAACAGTCTCTTGGAAATCTCTGAAAGCAGTACGTTGCTCCGTTCTGTAAACTAAGTTGAACTGAGCTTTCCTCACTTCTATGTGTTTTTCCTGCATGGAAAAATCACTTATTTTAATCATTCACTTGGAACACTGCATAAACAGTATGTTGCTCCATTTTGAAAACTAAGTTGTACTGAGCATTCATTCACTACTCTGTTTTTCCATGTCCAAAAAATCACTTTTCTGAAAACAGTCACTTGGAACTCGGTGAAAGCAATATGCTGCTCCATTTTCAAAACTAAGTTGAAGCCAGATTTCATTGAGATTTATGTGATTTTACTGGTCTGAAAAAATCAATATTTTGAAAACAGTTACTTGGAACTCTGCAAAAGCAGTAGGTGTCAATGTTTTGGAAACCAAGTTGAACTGAGCTTTCATTCCTTCTATATGTTTTTCCTGAGCAGAAAAATCCATTTTTTAATACAGTCACTTTGAACCCTGTGAAAGCCTTGTTTCTCTGTTTTGAAAACTAAGTTGAATCCAGATTTCATGCACTTCTATGTCATTTTCCTATTCAGGAAAATCACTTTTTTGAAAACAGTCACTTGGAACTCAGTGAAAGATGTATGTTTCACTGTTTTGAAAAGTAAGTTGAACTGAGCTTTCAGTCCTATGTTTTTTTTCCAGGGTAGAAAAATCACATTCCTGAATATAGTCACTTTGAACCCTGCGAAAGCAGTATGTTGCTCCATTTTGAAAAGTAAGTTGCACTGAGCTTTCATTCACTTCTGTGTGTTTTTCCTAGGCTAAAAAATCACTTTTTTGAAAACAGTCACATGAATCAATGCAAAAGCAGTACATTGCTCTGTTTTGTAAACTTAGTTGAACTTATCTTTCATTCACTTCTATGTATTTTTCCTAGGCTTAAAAAATCACTTTTTTGTAAACAGTCTCTTGGTAACCTGTGAAATCAGTATGCTACTTTGTTTTGAAAACTAAATTGAACACAGCTTTCATTCACATCTCTGTGATTTCCTGGGCTGAAAAATCAGTTTTTTGGAAACAGTCACTTGGAACTCTGTGAAAGCAGTATGTTTCAACATTTTGAAAACTAAATTGAACTGAGATTTCATTCCTTTCTGTGTGTTTTTCCTGGGCAGAAAAATCACTTTTTTGAATTCAATCACTTTTAACACTGCAAAAGCTGTATGTTGCTCCATTTTGAAAACTAAGTTGATCTGAGCTTTGATGAACTTCTATGTGGTTTCCCTGAGCTGAAAAATCACTTTTTTGAAAACAGTCACTTGGAATTCTGCAAAAACAGTATGTTGCTCTGATTTGAAAATTAAGTTGAATAAAGTTTTCATTCCCTTCTATGTGATTTTCCTGGGCTGAAAAAACACTGTTATGAAAAAATCATTTGGAACACTGTGAAAGCAGCATGTTGCTCCAATTAGAAAACTAAGTTGAATACAGCTTTCATTCCCTTCTATGTGATTTTTCCAGGGAGAAAAATCACTTTTTTGGAAACAGTTACTTGGAATACTTCAAAAGCCTTATGTTGCTCCATTTTGAACACTAAGTTGAACTGAGCATTCATTCACTTCTATGTGTTTTTCTTTGGCTGAAAAAACACTTTATAGAAAACAATCACTTGGAAATCTGCAGAAACAGTATGTTGTTCTGCTTTGAACACTAAGATGAACTGAGCCTTCATTCAATTCTATGTGTTTTAACTGGAATGAAAAATCACTGTTTGGAAAATGGTCACTTGGAAATCTGTGAAAGAAGTTTGTTGCTCAATTTGAAACCTAAGTTGAAACAGCTTTCATTTAGTTGTATATGATATTCCCAGGCTGAAAAATCGCTTTTCTGAAAACAGTCACTGGGAACTCTGTGAAAGCAGTGTGTTGGTCTCTTTTGAAATTTAAGTTGGACTGAGCTTTCATTCACTTCTATTTGTTTTTCCTGGGCTGAAAAATCCCTGTTTTGAAAATGGTCACTTTGATCTCTTGAAATCAGTATGTTGCACTGTTTTGAAAACTATGTTGAACTGAATTTTCTCTCACTTTTATGTGTTTTTCCTGTGCTGAAAAATCACTTTTTTTGAAAAGTTACTTGTAACCCTTTGAAAGCAGTATGTTGCTCCATTTTGAAAACTAAGGTGAATAAAGCTTTCATTCAATTCTACGTGATTTTCCTCAGCTTTAAAATCACTTTTTGAATCAGTCACTTGGAACACTGTGATAGAAGTATTTTACTCCATATTGAAAACTAAGAAGAACTGACTTTCATTCACTTCTGTGTGTTTTTCCTAGGCGGAAGAATCACCTTTTAGAGAAGAGTCACTTGGATCTTAATGAAAACAGTGTGTTGCTCTGTTTTCAAAACTAAGAGTAATAAACCTTTCATTCAATTCTATGTAATTTCATTTGGCTAGAATATCCCTTTTTTGAAAACAGTTGCTTGAACTCTGTGAAAGAAATATGTTCCTCCATTTTGAAAACTAAGTTGAACTGAACTTTCCTTCACTACTATGTGTTTCTCTTGGGCTGAAAAATTAGTTTTTTGAAAATAGTCACTGAGAACTCTGTGAAAGCAGTATGCTGCTCCATTTTGAAAACTAAGGTGAACTGAGCTTTCTCTCACTTCTATGTGTTTTTCCTGGGCTGAAATATCCCTTTTTTGAAAACAGACACTTGGAACTCTGCGATAGCTCTATGTTGCTCCATTTTGAAAACTAAGATGAATACAGTCTTCATTCAGTTCTATGTGGTTTTCTTGGGCTAAAATATCACTTTTTGAAAACTGTCCCTTGGAACTCTGTGAAAGCAGTATGCAGCTCCATTTTGAAATCTAATTTGAACTGAGCTTTCATTCACTTTTTTGACAAGCTTCTCTTGGAACCCTATTAAAACAGTATGTTGCTCAGTTTTGACAACCAAGTTTAATACAGCTTTCATTCATGTCTATACAATTTTCCTGGACAGAAAAATCACGTTTATGAAAACAATCCCTTGGAAATCTGTGAAAGCAGTATGTTGCTCTGTTTTGAAAACTAAGTTGAACTGAGATTTCATTCACTTATATATTTCTTTCCTGGGCTGAAAAAACACTTTTTTGAAAACAGTCACTAGGAACTCTGCTAAAGCAGTAGGTTGCTCCTTTTTGAACAATATGTTGATTAAACCTTCCCTTCACTTTTATGTCATTTTCCTGAACCCAAGAATCACTTTTTTGAAAACAGTCACTAGGAACAATTGGAAAGCAGTATGTTTCTCCATTTTCAAAACTAAGTTGAACTAATCTTTCATTCACCCTATGTGTTTTTCCTAGTCTCAAAAATCAGTTTTTGAAAACAGTTGCTTGGAACTCTGCAAAAGCAGTATGTTGCTCTGGATTGAAAACTGAGTTGAATACAGCTTTCATTCACTTCTATGAGATTTTCCTTAGCTGAAAAATCACTTTTTTGAAAGCAGTCAATAGGAACTCTGTGGCAGCTGTATGTTTCTCTGGTTTGAAACCTAAGTTGAACTGAGCAATCACTTCAATGTGATTTTCCTGGGCTGAAAAATCACTTTTAAAAAAACAGTCACTTGGAAGTCTGTGAAAGCAGTATGTTTCTCCATTTTGAAAACTAATTTGAATACATCTTTCACTCACTTCTATGTGATTTTCCTTGGTTGAGAAAACACTTTTTTGAAAAAGTCATTTGGAAGCCCACAAAAGCAGTATGTTGTCCATCTTGAAAGTTAAGTTAAGCAGAACTTTCATTCACTTCTATGTGTTTTCCCTGTGCTGAAAAATCACTTTTTTGAAAGCAGTCACTTGGAACACTTTGAAAGCAGTATGTTTCTCTGTATTGAAAACAAAGTTGAACTGAGCTTTCAATAAATTCTATGTGTTTTTCCTGGGTTGAAAAATCACTTTTTTGAAAAGAGTCACTTTAACCTCTGCAAAAGCAGTATGTTGATCCATTTTGAAACCTTAGTGTAACTGAGATTTTACTCACTTCTATGTGTTTCTCCTGTGCTGAAAAATCACTTTTTTGAAAATAGGCACTTGGAAATCTGTGAAAGCTGTATGCTTCTCTGTTTTGAAAACTAAATTGAATACAGCTTTTATTCAGCTCTATGTGATTTTCCTGGGTTGAAAAATTACTTTTCTGAAAACAGTCACTTGGAAATCTGTGAAATCAGTATGTGGCTCTGTTTTGAAAACTATGTTGAACAGAATTTTCTTTCACTTCTATGTGTTTTTCCTGTGCTGAACAATCACTTTCTTGAAAACAGTTACTTGTAACCCTTTGAAAGCAGTATGTTGCTCCCTTTTGAAAACTAAGATGAATAAAGCTTTCATTCCATTCTACATGATTTTCTTCAACTCTAAAATCACTGTTTTGAATCAGTCACTTGGAACACTGCCATAGAAGTATTTTGCTCTGTATTATAAACTAAGAAGAACTGACTTTCATTCACTTCCGTGTGTTTTTCCTAGGTGGAAGAATCACCTTTTAGAGGAGAGTCACTTGGATCTTAGTGAAAGCAGTGTGTTGCTCTGTTTTGAAAACTAAGAGGAATAAACATTTCATTCAATTCTATGTAATTTCATTTGGCTGGAATATCCCTTTTTTGAAAAGAGTTGCTTGAACTTTGAGAAAGAAATATGTTCCTCCATTTTGAAAACTAACTTTAACTGAAATTTCCTTCACTGCTATGTGTTTTTCCTAGGCTGACAAATTATTTTTTGGAAAAATTCACTTGGAAATATGTGAAAGCATTTTGTTGCTCCATTTTGAAAACTAAGTTGAACTGAGGTTTCATTCACTTCTGTTTGATTTTCCTGGGGCAGAAAAATCACTCTTTTGAAAACATTCTCTTGGAACTCTGTGAAAGAAGTACGTTGCTGCATTTTGAAAACTAAGATGAATAAAGCTTTCATTCAATTCTGCAGGGTTTTCTTCTGCTGGAAAATCTCTTTTTTGAAAACAGTTGCTTGGAAATCTGTGAAAGCAATATGTTCCTCCGTTATTAAAACTAAGTTGAACTGAACTTTCCTTCACTAATATGTGTTTTTCCTGGGCTGTAAAATCACTTTTTTGAAAACAGTCACTTGGAACTCTGCAAAAGCAGTATGTTGTTCCATTTTGAAAATTAAGATGGACTAAGCTTTATTCATTTCTATGTGTTTTTCCTCTGCTGAAATATCACTTTATAAAACAGACACTTGGAGCTCTTCAATAGATTTATGTTGCTTTGTATTGAAAACTAAGATGAATACAGCTTCCATTCACTTCTATGTGATTTTCCTGGGCTGAAAAACCACTTTTTTGGAAACAGTCAACTGGGGCTCTGCAAAAGCAGTATGTTCCTCCATTTTGAAAACTAAGTTTTGTACTGCTTTCATTCCCTTCTATGTGATTATAATGGGCTGAAAAATCATTTTTTTGGAAACAGTCTCTTTGAGCTCTCTGAAACACTATGTTGCTGTTTTGAAAACTAAGTTGAACTGAGCTTTCATTCAGTGTATCTGTTTTTCTTGGGCTGAAGCCCTCCTTTTTGGAAACAGTCCCTTGGAAATTTGTGAAAGTAGTATGTGGCTCCATTATGAAAACTTATTTCAATACTGCTTTTTCTCTCTTCTATGTGATTTTCCTGGGCTGAAAAATCACTTTTTTAAAACAGTCACTTGGAACTCTGAGAAAGCAGTATGTTTTTCAGTTTTGAAAACTATGTTAAACTGAGCTTTCATTCACTTCTAGGTGTTTTTCCAGTGCTGAAATATCACTTTTCAGAAAAAGTCACTTGGAACTCTGCGAAAGAAGTATGTTCCTCTGTTTTGAAAACTAAGTTGAATGCAGCTTTCACTCACTTCTGTGTTATATTCCAGGGATAAAATAATCAATCTTTTGAATAAAGTCACTTCAAACTCTGTGAAAATGTTATGTTGTTCCGTTTTGGCAACTAAGTTGAACTGAGTATTCAATCACTTCTACGTGCTTTTCCTGGCCTGAAAAATCACTTTTAAGGAAATGGTCACTTAGAACTCTGTGAAAGAAGTATGTTTCTCTGCTTTGAAAACTAAGTTGAATGCAGCTTTCATTCAGTTCTGTGTGGATTTCCTTGTCTGAAAAGCCACTTTTTGGAAAACAGTCACCAGGAACTCTCTGAAAGCAGTATGTTGCTCTGTATTGAAAAGTAAGTTGAATACAACTTTCACTCACATCTATGTGATTTTTCTGGGATGAAAAATCACTTTTTTGAATACAGTCTCTTGGAACCCTGCAAAAGCAGTGTGTTGCTCCATTTTGAAAACTAAGTTGAACTGAGCTTTCAATCACTTCTATGTGTTTTTTCTGGGCAGAAAAATCACTTTTAATAAAACAGTAAATTGGCACCATTTAAAAGCAGTATGTTGCTCCATTTTGACAACCAAGTTTAATACAGCTTTCATTCACTGATATTCAATTTTCCTGGGCAGAAAAATCACTTTTATAAAAAGAGTCCCTTGGAAATCTGCAAAAGCAGTATGTTACTCTGTTTTGAAAAGTAAGTTGAACTGAACTTTCATTCACTTCTGTGTGTTTTTCCTAGGCTGAAAAATCATTTTTTGAAAACTGTCACTTGGAACTCTGTGGAAGCAGTATGTTGCACTCTTTTGGAAACTGATTTGAATACAGCTTTCATTAGTTCTATGAGATTTTTCTTAGCTGAAAAATCACTTTTTTGTAAACAGTCAGTAGGAACTCTGTGAAAGCAGTATGTTGTTCTCTTTGAAAACTAAGTGAACTGAGCTTTCATTCACTTCTATGTGCAATTCCTGGGATGAAAAATCACTTTTTTGAAAAGGGTCACTTCCTACTGTGCAAAAGTATGTAGATCCATTTTGAAAAGTAACTTTGATACAGCTTTCATTCTCTTCTATGTGATTTTAATGAGCTTAAACCATTTTTTTTGTTAACATTCTCTTGGAACTCTGTAAAAGCACTATGTTGCTCCATTTTGAAAACTAAGAGTAACCGAGCTTTCATTCACTTCTGTCTGATTTTCCTTGGCTGAAAAATCTCTTTTTTGAAAGCAGTCTCTTGGAAAAATGCAAAAGCAGTATGTTGCTCCGTTTTGAAAACTAAGTTTAACTGAGCTTTCATTTACTTCTATGTGTTTTTGATGGGCTGAAAAATCACTTTTTTGAAAACAGCCACTTGGAACTCTGCAAAAGCAATATGTTTTTTATTTTGAAAAATATGTTGAACACACCTTTCATTCACTTCTATGTGTATCATCCACATGGAACAACCCTGGTGACTGGAATATAAAAGCAATTCCAAAACACTGACATCCAGGAGTTCAAGCAACAGACAGTGTGATGGCACATTTGGAGAGAAGTGAATTGTAAAGACTCCATACAAAGTCACAATGTTCCTGTGACACTGCAATTGTTACAGCGTCACCCTCTCTTTGTGGAAACCATACTCTGCAGCCAAGACTGCAGCTCTGGTGGTTCCAGGTGGCAAGAACTGCTTGAGGGTGCTAGGGGGTGAACCAGGGGTGCCACAGCAGTGCACCTGATACATCAAGGCCGAGAAACTACTGCCCAGGCAGCTCTGTACCTGCCAAAGCCTCCCAAAGGCCTCCAGAAACTGTGGCGGCTCCATGCCCCCCATACAGCCGGACCCCGCCATTGATGTGAACTGAGTGTGCAGACACAGGAGCTGATGTGATGCCCCTGGCAGGCCAGCAGACCCATGGTCACATCCCTGTCCGCTGGATGAGTGGCTCTGCAGGGAGGTGCCTGCAGCCACCTCACCAACTACCAAGACCTCAGGACGCCATGACACCAGAAGCCGTCCTGAGTGACTGTTTTTAAAAGTGATTTTTCAGTGCAGGGAAAACCTATTGAAGTGAAAAGGAGCTCAGTTCAAATTAGACTTCAAAATGCAGCAACATACTGCTTTCGCAGAGTTCCAAGTGACTGTTTTCAAAACAGAGATTTTTAAGCATAGGAAAAACACATAGAAATGAATGAGAGCTCAATTCAACTTGGTTTGAAAACAGAGCAACATACTGCTTTTGCAGTTCCAGTTGACTGTTGTAAAAATCTAATATACTGCCCAGGAAAACATATACAAGTGATTGAAATCTCAGTTCAACTTAGTTTTAAAAACGGAGGAACATTTTTCTTTCACAGAGTTCCAGGTGACTGTTTTCAAAAAAGTGATTTTTAAGTCCAGGAAAAACACATATTAGTGAAAGGGAGCTCAATTCAACTCAGTTTTCAAAACAGAGCCACATACTGCTTTTGCAGTGTTGCAATTGACTGTTGTTAAAACTTATTTACTGCCCAGGAAAAACACACAGAAGTGAATGAAAGCTCAGTTCAACATAGTTTTCAAAATAAAGCAAAAGACTTCTTTCCCAGATTTGCAAGTGACTGCTTTCAAAAAAGTGATTTTTCAGCCCAAGGAAAACACATGGAAGGCAATGAGAATTCAGTTGAGCTTAGATTTCAAAATGCAGCAACATACAGCTTTCGCAGAGTACAAAGTGACTGTTTTCAAAAAAAGTGATTTTTCATCCCAGGAAAAACACATAGATGTGACTGAAATCTCAGTTCAACTTAGTTTCAAAAGGGAATAATAGACAACTGCTTTCTCAGAGTTCCAAGAGACTATTTTCAAAAAAGTGAGTTTTCAGCCCAGAGAAAACACATAGAAGTGAATGAGAGCTCAATTTTACTTTTCAAAACAGAGCAACATACTGCTTTCACAGTGTTCCAATTGACTATTCTAAAAAACTTATTTACTACCCAGGAAAAACACATAGAAGTGACTGAAAGCTCAGCTCAATTTAGTTTTCAGAAGGGAGCAACATACTTCTTTCACAGATTTCCTAGTGACTGTTTACAAAAAAAGTGATTTTTCAGCCAAGGAAAAACATGTAGAATTGAATGAAATCTCAGTTCATGTTGTATTTCAAATCAGAAAAACATCTATTATCACAGAGTTCCAAGTGACTGTTTTCAAAAATGTTATTTTTCATCACAGGAAAAAGAGGAAGAAGTGAATGAAAGCTCATTTCAACTTTGTTTTCAAAATGGAGAAACACACTATTTTGCAGCTTTCCATGTGACTGTTTACATAAAAGTGATTTTTCAGCCCATGAAAAACACATGCAGGTGAATGAAAGCTCAGTTCAACTTGGATTTCAAAATGGAGCAGCATACTGTTTTTGAGAGTTCCAGGTGACTGTTTTCAAAAAAGTGTATTGTCAGCCTTGGAAAAACACTTAGAAGTGAAGGAAAGCTCAGTTCACCTTAGTTTTCAAAACGGAGCAGCACACTGCTTTCAAAGAGTTCCAAGTTCCTGTTTACAAAAAAGTGATTTTTCAGCGCAGGAGAATCTCATAGAAGTGAATGAACTCTCAGATCATCCTAGTTTTCAATAAGGAGCAACATATTCATTTTGCAGAGTTCCAGAAGACTGTTTAAAAAAAAGTAATTTTTCATCCCAGGAGAAATACATATATTTGAATGAAAGCTCTGTTCAACTTAGTTTCAAATTGGAGCAACAGACTGCTTTCTCAGAGTTCAAAGTGACTGTTTCCAAAAAAGTGATTTTTTAGCCCAGGGGTAACACATAGAAGAGAATGAGATCTCACTTCAATTTAGATTACAAAGCAGAGGAACATACTGCTTTTGCAGAGTTCCAGGTTACTGTTTTCAAAAAAGTGATTTCTCAGCCCAGGGAGAACACATAGAATTGAATGAAAACTCACTTCGACTTTGGATTCAAAATGGAGCAACATACTGCTTTTGCAGAGTTCCAAGTTACAGTTGTAAAAAACTTACTTTTCTGCACAAAAAAAAACCCCACAAAGAACTGAATGACAGATCAGTTCAACTTTGTTTTAAAAATGGAGGCACCTTCTGCTTTCACAGATTTCCCAGTGATTGTTTACAATAAAGTGATTTTTCAGCCCAGGAAAACACATAGAAGTAATTGAAAGTTCATTTCAACTTAGTTTTCAAAACGGAGCAACATATTCCTTTCTCATACTTCCAAGAGACTGTTTTCAAAAAAGTGATTTTCAGCCCAGAAGAAACACACAAGTGTTGAATGAAGGCTAAGTTCACCTCAGTTTTCAAAATGGAGCAACATACTTCTATCACAGAGCTCCAAGTGAGTGTTTTAAAAAAGTGATATTTCAGGCTGGGAAAAAAACAAAGAAGTGAATGAAACCTCAGGTCAACTTACTTTTCAAAACAGAGCAACATCATGCTTTGGGAGAGTTCCAAGTGTCTCTTTTTTAAAAAGAGATTTTTCATCCCAGGAAAAACACATAGAAGTGCATGAAAGCTCAGTTCAACTTTGTTTTCAAAAAGAAGCAACATATAGTTTTCACTGGGTTCCAAGTGACTGTTTCCAAAAAATTCATTTTTCAGCCCAGAAAAACACATGGAAGTGAATGAATGCCCAGTGCAACCTAGTTTTCCAAATGGAGAAACATACCTCTTTTGCAGTGTTTCTAATGATTGTTTTCAATATAGTGACTTTTCAACCCAGGAAAAACAAATAAGAGTGAATGAAAACCAGTTCAACTTAGTTTCAAAATGAAGCAACATACTGCATTCAGAGAGTTCCAAGTCACTGTTCTCAGAAAAGTGATTTTTAAGGCCCAGTAAACCACATAGAAGTGAAAGAAAGCTCAGTTCAATGTAGTTTTCATAAAGGTGCAGTAAATGTTTACACGGTGTTCCAATTGACTGCTTTCAAAAAAGTGATTTTTGAGCCCAGTATAAACACATAGAAGTGAACAAAACCTCAGATCAAATTTGTTTTCAAAATGAAGCCACATATTGCTTTCACAGAGTTCCAAGTGACTGTTTTCAAAAAAGTGATTTTTCAGCCCAGGAGAAAAACATAGAATTATATGAAAGCTCAGTAAATCTTAGTTTTCAAAATGGAGACAAATACATCTTTCACAGAATTCCAAGTGACAGTTTTCAAAAAAAGAGATTTTTCAGCACAGGAAAAACACATAGAAGTGAATGAAAGCTTAGTTCAACTGAGTTTTCAAAACAGAACAACATAATCCTTTCGCAGAATTAAAAGTGATTGTTTTCAAAAAAGTGATTTTTCAGCCCAGGAAAATCACATAGAAGTCAAGGAAATCAGTCTTCAACTTAGTTTTCAAAACAGAGCAACATACTGCTTTCACAGGGTTCCAAGGGAATGTTTTCAAAACAATGATTTTTCAGCTAGGAAAACACATCAAAGTGAATGAAAGATGAGTTCAACTTAGCTTTCAAAATGGAGAAACATACTCTTTCAAAGAGTTCCAAGTGACTGTTTTCAAAGAAATGATTTTTCAGCCTAGGAAGAACACATAGAAGTGAAAGAAAGTGTACTCAACTTAGTTTTCCAAACGGAGCAACATAATGCTTCCAGAATTTTCAAAGACAATGTTTTCAAAAAAGTGATTTTTAGCCCAGGAAAAACACATGCAGGTCAATGAAAGCGCAGTTCAACTTAGTTTTCTGAACAGAGCCACATAACGCTTTTGCAGAGCTCCAAGTGACTGTATTCAAAAAAGTGATTTTTCAGCCCAGGAAAATCACATAGAAGTGAATTAAAGCTCAGTTCAACTTAGCTTTCAAAACGGAGCTATATGCTGCTTTAGCAGAGATACAAGGGAGTGTTTCCAAAAAAGTGGCTTTTGAGCTCAGGAAAGTCACATAGAAGTAAACAAAAGCTCAGATCAACTTAGTTTTCAAAATGGAACATCATGCTTTCAGAGAGTTCCAAGTGACAGTTTTCAAAAAAGTGATTTTGGGCACAGGAAAATCACATACAAATGAATGAAAGTTCTGTTCAACTTAGTTTTCGGAACAGGACAATATAGTGCTTTTGCAGATTTCCAAGTATTCAAAATGGAGCAACACACTGCTTTTGCAGGGTTCTTCCTAACTGTATTGAAAAAGTGATTTTTTAGCCCAGAAAAAACCCATAGAAGTGAAAGAAATCTCAGTTCAACATAGTATTTGAAAGAGAGCAACATTCTGCTTTCGTAGAGTTCCAAGTGACTGTTTTCAAAAACATAATTTCTCAGTGCATGAAAAACCCATAGAAGTGAATGATTAATTTAGTTTTCAAAATGGAGCAACAAATTGCTTTCTCAGTATTCCAAGTTACTGTCTTCATAAAAGTGATTTTTCAACCCATGGAAAACCCATAGAAGCAAATTAAAGCTCAGTTCAACTTAGTTGTCAACATGACTCAACATACTGCATTTGTAGAGTTCCAACTGACTGTTTTCAAAAATGATTTTTCAGCCCAGGAAAAAAAAGAATTAAAGCTCAGTTCAACTTAGCTTTCAAAACAGAGCTACATACTGCTTTTGAAGCATTCCAAGTGATTGTTTTCAAAAAAAGTGACTTTTCACCCAAGGGAAAACACATAGATGTGAATGAAAGCCCAGTTCAACTTCCTTTTCAAAACAGAGCCACATGCAGCTTTTGCAGAACTCCAAGTGACTGTTTTCAGAAAAGTGATTTTTCACCCAAGGGAAAACACATAGAAGGGAATGAAAGCTCAGTTCAATTTACTTTTCAAAACAGAGCAACATACTGCTTTTGAAGAGTTCCAAGTGACAGTTTACAAAAAAAAAAGATTTTTCTGCCTAGGAAGAACACATAGAAGCAAAAGAAAGCACAGCTCAACTTAGTTTTCCAAACAGAGCAACATAATGCTTCTGCAATTTTCAAAGGCAGTGTTTTCAAAAAAGTGATTTTTAGCCCAGGAAAAACACATAAAAGTCAATGAAAGCTCAGTTCAACTTAATTTTTTGAACAGAGCCACACACCAGTGTTGCAGAGCTCCAAGTGACTGTATTCAAAAAAGTGATTTTTCAGCCCAGGAAAATTATATAGAAGTGAATTAAAGCTCAGTTCAACTTAGCTTTCAAAACAGAGCTATATGCTGCTTTAGCAGAGTTCTAAGGGAGTGTTTCCAAACAAGTGGTTTCTGGGCCCAGGAAACTCACATAGAAGTGAATGAAAGCTCAGATCAACTTAGTTTTCAAAATGGAACATCGTGCTTTCACAGAGTTCCAAGTGACAGTTTTCAAAAAAGTTATTTTGAGCACAGGAAAATCACATACAAATGAATGAAAGTTCTGTTCAATTTAGTTTTCAGAACAGGACAATATAGTGCTTTTGCAGATTCCCAAGTATTCAAAATGGAGCAACACACTGCTTTTGCAGGGCTCTTCCTAACTGTATTGAAAAAGTGATTTTTTAGCCCAGCAAAAAAACCCATAGAAGTGAAAGAAATCTCAGTTTAACATAGTATTTGAAAGAGAGCAACATTCTGCTTTCATAGAGTTCCAAGTGACTGTTTTCAAAAACATAATATTTCAGCGCATGAAAAACACATAGAAGTGAATGAAAGCTCTGATTAATTTAGTTTTCAAAATGGAGCAACAAACTGCTTTCTCAGTGTTCCAAGTTACTGTCTTCAGGAAAGTGATTTTTCAGCCCATGGAAAACCCATAGAAGCAAATTAAAGCTCAGTTTAACTTAGTTGTCAACATGACTCAACATACTGCATTTGTAGAGTTCCAACTGACTGTTTTCAAAAATGATTTTTCAGCTCAGGAAAAAAACAAGTGAATTAAAGCTCAGTTCAACTTAGCTTTCAAAACAGAGCTACATACTGCTTTCACAGATTTCCAAGTGACTGTATTCAAAAAGTGATTTTTCATCCCAGGATAAACACATAGAAGTCAATGAAACCACTGTTCCACTTAGTTTTCAAAATGGAGCAACATACTGCTTTTGCAGAGTTCCAAGTGACTGTTTTCAATAAAGGGATGTTTCAGTCCAGGAGAAAACATATAGCAGTCAATGATATCTCAGTTCATCTTAGTTTTCAAAATGGATCAACATATAGCTTTCAAAGAATTCCAAGTGACTGTTTTCAAAAAAGAGATTTTTCAGCCAAGGCAAGACACATTGAAGTCAATGAAATTTCAGTACAACTAAGTTTCCAAACAGAGGAACATACCGCGTTCACAGAGTTCCAAGTGACTGTTTTCAAAAAAGTGATATTTCAGATGGGGTAAAACACACAGAAGTGAGTGAAAACTCAGTTCAACTAAATTTCACAAAGGAGCAACAGACTGCTGTCACAGAGTTCTAATGGACTGTTTTCAAAAAAGTGATTTTTTGGCCCAGGAACATCATGTAGAACTGAATGAAAACACAATTCAACTTAGTTTTTAAAAAGGAGCAACAGATTGCATTCACAGAGTTCCAAGTGACTTTTCAAAAAAGTGATATATTAGCCCAGGAAAACCACATAGAAGTGAATGAAAGCTCATTTCAACTTAGTTTTCAAAACAGAGCAACATAATTCTTTTGCAGAGTTCCAAGTGACAGTTTACAAAACAGTGATTTTTAAGCACAGGAAAATGACATACACGTGAATGAAAGCTCAGTTCAACTTAGTTTTGAGTACAGAGCAACATACTGCTTTTGCAGAGTTCCAAGGGACTGTTTCCAAAAAAGTGATTTTTCTCCCCTGGAAAAACACATAGAAGTGAATGAAAGCTCAGTTTAACTTAGTTTTCAAAATGAAGCAAATACAACTTTTGAAGAATTCCAAGTCTCTGTTTTCAAAAAAGGGATTTTCAACCGAGCAAAAACACATAGACATGAATGAAAACTCAGTACAACTCAGTTTTCAAAACACAGCAAGATACTGCTTTTGCAGAGTTTCAAGTGACTGTTTTCAAAACAGTGATTTTTCAGCCCAGAAAAACAGCTAGAAGTGAATGAAAGCTCAGTTCAACTTTGTTTTCAAAACCAAGCAACATAATTCTTTTGCAGTGTTCGAAGTGACTGTTTTCAAAAAAGTGGTTTTTCAGCCTGTGAAAATCACATAGAAGAGAAGGAAAGCTCAGTTCACCTTAGTTTTCAAAATGGAGCAAATACAACTTTCACAGAATTTCAATTGTCTGTTTTCAAAGAAGTGTCAGGAAATCACACAGATGTGAACAAACCCTCACTTCAACTTAGTTTTCAAAATGGAGAAAAATACTGCATTGACAAAGTTCAAAGTGACTGTTTTCAAGAAGGTGATTTTTCAGCCAAGGAAAAACACATACAAGTGAATGAAAGCTTAGTTCCACTTTGTATTCAAAATGGAGCAACATGATACTT
Organism: Choloepus didactylus; assembly: GCF_015220235.1. Lineage (NCBI taxonomy): Eukaryota > Metazoa > Chordata > Mammalia > Pilosa > Megalonychidae > Choloepus > Choloepus didactylus. The sequence continues at coordinate 19,892 of NW_023637631.1, read as the reverse complement.
TCACAGTGTTCAAAGTGACAGTTTTTAAATAGTGATTTTTCAGCCCAGAGAAAACACATAGAAGTGAATGAAAGCTCACTTCAACTTAGTTTTCAAAATGGAGTAACATACTGCTTTCACAGAGTTCCAAGTGACTGTTTTCAAGAATGTGATTTTGCAGCCCAGGAAAAAACATAGAAGTGAATGAAGTCTCATTTCAACTTAGTTTTCAAAACAGAGTGAAATACTGCTTTCAGAGATTTTCAATTGACTATTCTCAAAAAAGTGAGTCTCATCCTAGCAAAAAGACATAGAAGTGAATGAAAGCTAGGTTAAACTTAGTTTTCAAAGAGGAGCAACATACCACTTTCCCAGAGATCCAAGTGTCTGTTTTAACAAAGGTGATTTTTCAGACTGTGAAAACACATACAATTGAATGAAAGCTCATTTCAACCAAATTTTCATAACAGAGCAAGATATTGCTTTCATAGAGATCCAAGTGATCATTTTCAAAAACGTGATATTTCAGATCAGGAAAAACAAACAAGTGAATGAATGCTCATTTCAACTTAGTTTTCAAAATGGAGCAACAGACAGCTTTCGTACAGTTAAAAATAAGTTTTAAAAAAAGTGATTTATCAGCCCAGGAAAAACACATAGAAGGGAATGAAACCTCATTTCAACCTAGTTTTCAAAAGGGAGGAACATAATTTTTTTGCAGAGTTTAAAGTAACTGTTTTCAATAAAGTAATTTTTCAACCCAGGAAAGACACACAGAAGTAAATGAAAGCTCAGTTCAACTTAGTTTTCAAAATGGAACAACATTCTTCTTTCTCAGAGTCCCCAGTGACTGTTTTCCAAAAAGGGGATTTTCAGCTCAGGGAAAACACATAGAAGTGAATGAAAGCTCAGTTCGACTCAGTTTTCAAAACAGAGCAACAAACTGGTTTCGCAGAGTTCCAAGGGACTGTTTCCAGAAAAGTTGTTTTTCAGCCCAGGATAAACACATAGAAGTGAATGAAAGCTTAGTACATCTTAGCTTTCAAATCAGAGAAACAGATTGCTTTCACAGCTTACCAAGTGTCTGTTTTCAAAAAGATGGTTTTCCAGCCCCCCCCCCAAAAAAAACACATTGATGTGAATGAAAGCTCAGTGGAACTTAGGTTTCAAAATGGAGCAACATACTACTTTCAAACAATTCCAACTGACTGTTTTCAAAAAAGTGTATTTTAAGCCCAGGAAAAACAGATAGAAATGAATGAAAGCTCAGTTCAACAAATTTTCAAAATGGAACAACATACTGCTTTCACAGAGTTCTAAGTGATTATTATCAAAAGTGATTTTTCTGCCCAGGAAGAACACATTGAAATGAATGAAACCTAATGAATGAAATGAATGAAAACTAACTTATTTCAAAATGGAGCAAATACAACGTTTGAATTATTCCAATTGTTTGCTTTCAAAAATATGATTTTCAGCCCAGGAAAAACACATAGAAGTGAATGAAAGCTCAGTTCAACTTAGTTTTCAAAATGAAGCAATATAACTTCGGCAGTATTCCTACTGACTGTTTTCAAAAAAGCAATTTTCCAGCCCAGGAAACACACATAGAACTGAAGAAAAAATCATTTCGACTTAGTTTTCAAAACAGAGCAACATACTGCTTTTGCAGAGTTGCAAATGAGGGTCTTCAAAAATGAGACTTTTCAGCCCAGGACACACACATAGATGTGAAGAAAAAATCAGCTCAACTTTGTTTTCAAAAAGGAGGGACATACTGCTTTCACAGTGTTCCAACTGACTGTTTAAAAAAAAGTCACTATTCATCCCAGGAAAAACACATAGAAGTGAATGAAATTTCAGTTCAACTTAGTTTTCAAATGGAGCAACATAATGCTTTCACAGAGTTCCAAGCAAATATTTTCAAAAACTGATTTTTCAGCCCAGGAAAAATACATAGAAGTGAATGAATTCTCAGTTCAAATTAGTTTTGAAAACTGAGCCACATAATGCTTTCACAGAGTTCCAAGCAAATATTTTCAAAAACTGATTTTTCAGCCCAGGAAAAATACATAGAAGTGAATGAATTCTCAGTTCAAATTAGTTTTGAAAACTGAGCCACATACTGCTTCACAGAGTTCCATGTGACTGTTTTACAAAAGTGATTTTTCAGAGAAGGAAAAATGCATAGAAGTGAATGAAAGCTCAGTACAACTTTGTTTTCAAAATGGAGCAACATACTACTTTGGTAGATGTCCAAGTGACTGTTTTCAAAGAAGTGATTCTTCAGCCCAGGAAGAACACATAGAAGTGAATGAAAGTTCAGTTTAACTTAGTTTTCAAAATGGAACAATTACAACTTTTGAAGAACTCCATTTGTCTGTTTTCAAAAAGTAATTTTTTCAACCCTGGAAAAATACACAGAACTGAACAAAACCTCAGTTCAACCTGTTAGTCAAAAGGGAGTAACATACTGCTTTCACAAACTTCCATGTGACTGTTTTCAAAAAAGTGATTTTTCAGCCAAGGAAAAGCAGATAGACGTGAATGAAAGCTCAGTCCAACTTAGTTTTCAAAATGGAGAAACATTTGCCTCTCAGAGTTCCAAGGGAATGTTTTCAAAATAGTGATTTTTCATCTCAGGTAAAACACATAGAACTGAATGAAACTCAGTTCATCTTAGGTTTCAAAATGTAGCATCAGACTGGTTTCACAGAGTTCCAAGCAACTGTTTTATAAAAGGGATTTTTCAACCCAAGGAAAGCATGTAGAAATGAATGAAAGCTAAGTTCAACATATTTTTCAAAACAGAGCAGCACACTATTTTCACATACTTCTAAGTGACTATTTTCAAAAAGTTATTTTTGAGCCCAGGAAAAGCACATAGAAGTGAATGATACCTGATTCCAACTTAGTTTTCAGAAGGAATAATCATACTGCTTTTGCAGATTTCCAAGTGACTGTTTACAAAAGAGTGATTTTTCAACCCAAGAAAAACAGAAAGAAATGAATGAAAGCTCAGTTCAACATATTTTCCAAACAGAGCAACATACATATTTCACAGAGTTTCAAGTTTCATTTTTCAAAAAAGTGTTTTTTCAGCCCAGGAAAAACACATAGAACTGAATGAAACTTCAGTTCAACTTAGTTTTCAAAAGGGAGCAACATACTGATTTCTCAGAGTTCCAAGTGACTGATTTCAAAAAAGTTATCTTTCAGACCAGGAAAGACATGAAGAAGTGAAAGAAAACTCAGTTCAACTTAGTTTTCAAAATGGAGCAACACATTGCTTTTGCAGATTTCCAACTGACTGCTTCAAAAAAAGAGATTTTTCAGCCTAAGAGAAACACTTAGAAGTGAATGAAAGTTCAGTTCAGCTTAGTTTTCAAAACACAGCAACATGCTCCTTTTGCAGAATTCCAAGAGACTGTTTTCAAAAAAGTGATTATTCAGCCCTGGAAAAACACATAGAAGTGAATGAAGGCTGAGTTCAATTTAGTTTTCAAAATGGAGCCACATCTTGCTTTCACAGAGTTCCAAGTGACTGTTTCCAAAAAAGTGACTTTTCAGCCCAGGAAAAACACAAGGAAGTAAATGAAAGCTCAGTTCAAGTGACTTTTCAAAAGGGAAAAACATACAGCTTCCAAAGACTTCAAAGTGACTGTTTTCAAAAAAGTGATTTTTAAGCCCAGGAAAATCACATAGATAAGAATAAATGCTCAGTTCAACTTAGTTTTGAACACAGTGTAACACACTACTTTCACAGAATTCCAAGGGACTGCTTTAAAAACAGTGATTTTTCTTCCTGGGAAAAACACATAGAAGTGAATGAAAGCTCAGTGCAATTTAGTTTTGAAAATGGAGTAACATACTGGCTTTCTCAGAGTTACAGTTGAGTGATTTAGAAAAAGGTGTTTATCAGCCCAGGGAATACAAATAGAAGTGAATGAAAGCTGTATTCACCTTAGTTTTCAATCTTTGTAATATACTGCTTTTGCAGAGTTCCAAGTGAGTGCTTTGACAAAAGTTGTGTTTCAGACCTGGGAAATCACATAGAAGTGAATAAAAGCTGTATTCATTTAGTATTAAAAATTGTTTAACATACTGGATTCACAGAGTTCCAAGTGAGTGCTTTCAAAAAAGTTATTTTGCAGCCCAGTGTAAACACATAGAAGTGAATGAAAGCTCTATTCAAATTTGCTTTCAATCCTTGTAATATACTGCTTCCACACAGTTCCAAGTGAGTGCTTTAAAAAAGTTGTTTTCACTCCAAGGAAAACACATAGAAGTGAATGAAAGCTGTATTCAGCTTAGTTTTCAAAACTGTAACATACTGCTTTTGCAGAGTTCCAAGTGAATGCTTTCAAAATGGTGTTTCTCAGCCCAGGGAAAACACATAGAAGTGAATGAAAGCTGTATTCAACTTAGTTTTATTAATTGTGTAACATACTGGTTTTCAGAGATCCAAGTGAGTGTTTTGAGAAAGGTTGTTTTTCCGCACAGGGAAAACACAAAGAAGAAAAGGAAAGCTGTTTGCATCTTAATTTTCAAAACAGTGTTACATACTGCATTCACAGATTTCCAAGTGACTGCTTTGACAAAAGCTGTTTTTCAGCCCAGGGAAAAAACATAGAAGTGAATGAAAGCTGTATTCAACTTAGTTTTCAAAATCGTTTAACATAATGCTTTCTCAGAGTTTCAAGTGAGTGCTTTTATAAAGGTATTTCTCAGCCCAGGGAAAACACACAGAAGTCAATGAATGCTGTATTCAGCTTAGTTTTCAAAACTGTCTAACATACTGGTTTCACTGAGTTCCAAGTGAGTGCTTTCAAAGAAGCTGTTTATCAACCCAGGGAAATCTCATAGATGTGAATGAAAGCTGTGTTCAACTTAGTTCTCAAACTGTGTGATACACTGCTTTTGCAGAGTTCCATGTGACTGCTTTCAAAAAAGTTGTTTCTCAGCACAGGGAAAACACATAGAAGTGCAAGAAACCTCTATACAACTTAGTTTTCAAAATTGTGTAACATACACCTTTCACAGAGTTTGAAGTGAGTGCTTTCAAAAAATTTGTTTTAGAAAGGAGGGAAAACACATAGAAGTGAATGAAAGCTGTATTCAACTTAGTTTTCAAAACTGTGTAATATACTGCTTTCACAGAGTTCCAAGTGAGTGCTGGCAAAAAGGTTGTTTTTCAACACAGGGAAAACACACAGAATTGAATGAAATCTGTATTCAACTTTCTTTTCAAAACTGTGTACCATATCACTTTTCCAGAGTTCCAAGTTAGTGCTTTGACAACAGATGTTCTTCAGCCCAGGGAAAACACATAGAAGTGAATGAGCACTGTATTGAACTTATTATTCAAAACTGTGTAACATACTGCTTTGGCAGATTTCCAGGTGTTTGCTTTCAAAAAAGATTTATTTCAGCCCAGGGAAAACACATAGATGTCAAGGAAAGCTGAATTCATCTTAGTTTTCAAAACTTTGTTACATACTGCTCTTCGAGAATTCCAATGAGTGCTTGGACAAAACTTGTTTTTCAGCCCAGGGGAAAAACATAGAAGTGAATGAAAGCTTTATTCAACTTAGGTTTCAAAATTGTGTAACATAATGCTTTCGCAGAGTTTCAAGTGAGTGCTTTCAAAAAAGTTGCTTTTTAGCCCAGGGAAAACACATAGAAGTGAACGAAAGCTGTATTCAACTTAGATTTCAAAATTTCGTAACCTACTGCTTTTCCAGAGTTCCAAGTTAGTGCTTTCAAAAATGTTTTTTTTTTCGACCCAGGGAAAACACATTGAAGTCTAATAAAGTTCTTTTCAAATTTCTTTTCAAACCGTGTTACATATTGCTTTCGCAGAAGTCCAAGTGAGTCCTTTCAAAAAAGTTGTTTTTCAGCCCAGGGAAAACACATAGAAGTGAATGCAATCTGTAAACAACTTAATATTCAAAAGTGTGTAACATACTGCATTGGCAGAGTTCCAAGTTAGTGCTTTCAAAAAAGCTGTTTTTCAGGCCAGGGAAAACACATAGAAGCAAATGAAATCTGTATTCAACTTTGATTTCAGAACAGTGTAAGAACTTTCACCGAGTTCCAGGTAATTGCTTCCAAAAAGTTGTTGTTCAGCCCAGGGGAAACACATATTACTGAATGAAAGCTGTATTCAACTTAGATTTCAAAACTGTGTCACTTAATACTTTTGCTGAGTTCCAACTGACTGTCTCAAAAAAGTTGTTTTTCAGCCCATGGAAAACACATAATAGTGAATGAAAGCTGGTTTCAACTTTGATTTCAAAAGTGTGTAACATACTGCTTTGGCAGGGTTCCAAGTGATTGCTTTGAAAAAAAGTTGTATTTCACCCCAGGGAAAACACCTAGAAGTGAATGAAGGCTGTATTCAACATAGTTTACAAAACTGTAACACACTGGTTTTACAGAGTTCCAAGTGAATGCTTTCCAAAAAGTAGTTTTTCAGCCCAGGGAAAACACATAGAAGTGAATGAAAGCTGTACCCAACACAGTTTTCAAAAATGTTCAATATTCTGCTGTCACAGAGATTCAAGTGAGTGCATTCCAAACGGATGTTTTTCAGCCCAGGAAAAACATATAGAAGTGAGTGAAAGCTGTATTCAACATAGTTTTCAAAACTGTATAACATACTGCTTTTGAAGTGCTCCAAATGAGTGCTCTCAAAAAGCTGTTTTTCAGCACATGGAAAACACACACAAATGAATGGAAGCTGCATTCAACTCAGAATTCAAAGTGTGTAACTAACTGCTTTCATTGAGTTCCAAGTGAGTTCTGCAAAAAAGTTGTTTTCCAGGCCAGGGAAAACACATAGAAGTGAAAGAAAGCTGTATTCAACATAGTTTTTGAAATTCTGTAACATACTATTTTGGCTGAGTTCCAAGTGAGTGCTTTCAAAAAAGTTGTTTTTCAGCCCAAGGAAGACACATAGAAGTGAATGGAAGCTGTATTCAACTTAGTTTTCAAAATTGTAACATAGTGTTTTTGAAGAGTTCCAAGTGAGGGCTTACAAAAAAGTTGTTTTTCAAGCCCTGGGAAACACGGAAAAGTGAATGAAAGCTGTATTCAACTTAGTTTTCAAAACTGTGCAGCATACTGCTTTTGCAGAATTCCAAGTGAGTGCTTTCAAAAATGTTGTTTTTCAGCACAGGGAAAACACATACAAGTGAATGAAAGCAGTATTCAACTTAGTTTTCAAAACTGTGTAACATATTGTTTTCGCAGAGTTCCAAGTGAGTGCTTCCAAAAAAGTTGTTTTTCAGCAAATGGAAAACACATAGAAGTGAATGAAACTGCATTCAACTTAATGTTGAAAACTGTGAAACATACTGGTTTTGCAGAGTCCCAAGTGAGTGCATTCCAAAAAGTTGTTTTTCAGCCTGGGGTAAACACATAGAAGTCAAAGAAAGTTGTATTGAACATAGTTTTCAAAACTGTGTAACATACAGCTTTCATAGAGTTCCAAGACAGTGCTTTCAAAATGTTGTTTTTCAGCCCTAGGAAAACACAGAGAAGTGAATAAAAGCTGTATTCAATGCAGATTTAAAAACTGTGTGACATTCAGCTTTCACCAAGTTCCAAGGCAGTGCTTTCAATGAAGTTGTTTTTCAGCCCAGGGAAAAGACTAAGACATGAATGAAAGCTGTATTCACCTTAGTATTTAAAACTGAGTAACATACTGCTTTAGCAGACTTCCGAGTGTGCTTTCATAAAAGCTGTTTTTCAGCCCAGGGAAAACACATAGAAGTGAATGAAAGATGTATTCATCTTAGTTTTCAAAAGTGTGTAACATACTGCTTTAAAATAGTTCCAAGAGAGTGCTTTCAAAAAGGTGCTTTTCAGCCCAGGGAAAACACATAGAATTGAATAAAAGCTGTATTCAACGTAGAATTCAAAACTGTGTAACAAACTGCTTTCGCAGAGTTCCAAGTGAGCCCTTTCAAAAAAGTTGTTTTTCAGCACTGGGAAAACACAGAGAAGTGAATGAAAGCTGTATACATCTTAGTTTTCAAAACTGTGTAACATACTGCTTTCGCATATTTCCTGGAGAGTGCTTTCAAAAAAGGTGTTTTTCATCCCAGGGCAAACACATAGAAGTTAATGAAAGCTGTATTCAATGTAGATTTCAAAACTGTGTAACATAATTCTTTCATAGATTTCCAAGTGAGTGCTTTCAAAAAAGTTGCTTTTCAGCACAGGGAAATCACACAGAAGAGAATGAAAACTGTATACAACTTAATTTTCAAAAGTGTGTAACATAATGCTTTCATAGAGCTCCAAGTGAGTGCTTCCAAAAAAGTTGTTTAACAGACCAGGGGAAGCACATAGAAGTGAATGAAAGCTGTGTTCAACTTAGTTTTGAAAATTGGGTAACATACTGCATTTTCAGAGTTCCAAGAGAGTGCCTTCAGTAAAGTTATTTATCAGCCCAGGGAAAACACATAGAAGTGAATGAAAGCTGTATTCAACTTAGCTTTCAAAACTGTGTAACATACTGCTTTCACAGAGTTGCCAGTGAGTTGTTTCAAAAAAGTTGTTTTTCAGCCCAGGGAAAACAAATGGAAGTGAATAAAAGCTTTATTGAACTTAGTTTTCAAAACTCGGTAAAATACACCTTTCACAAAGTTCTAAGTCAGTGCTTTCAAAAAAGTTGTTTTTTAAACTTGGGAAAGCACATATAAGTGAATAAAAGCTGTATTGAACTTAGTTTTCAAAGCTCCGTAACATACTGCTTTCACAAAGATACAAGTGACTGCTTTCAAAAGAGGTGTTTTTCAGCACTTGGAAAACACAGAAATTTGAATGAAAGCTGTATTCAACTTAGTTTTCAAAACACTGTAACAAAATGCCTTCACGTAGTTCCAAGTGGTTCCTTTCAAAAAAGCTGTTTTTCAGCCCATGGAAAGCAAGTACAAGTTAATGAAAGATGTATTCAACTTAGTTTTCAAAACTCTGTAACATACTCATTTCACAGGGTTCCAAATGAGTGCTTTCAAAAAAATTTGGTTTTCAGTACTGGGAAAACACATAGAAGTGAATGAAAGCTGTATTCAACTTAGTTTTCAAAACTGTGTAACATGTGCTTTCACAGAGTTCTGAGTGAGTTCTTACAAAAAAGTTGTTTTTCAGACCAGGGAAAACACAGATAAGTGAATGAAATCTGTACTCAACTTAGTTTTCAAAACTGTGTAACATACTGCCTTTGCATGGTTCCAAGTGGGTGCTTTCAAAAAGCTGTTTTTCACCACACGGAGAGTAAGTAGAAGTAAAAGAATGCTGTATTCAACTTAGTAATCAAAACAGTGATACATACAGCTTTTGCAGAGTTCCCAGTGAGTGCTTTCCAAAAAGCTGTTTTTGATCCCAGGGAAAACACATACAAGGGAAAGAAAGCTCTGTTAAACTTAGTTTTCAAAACTGTGTAACATATGGCTTTCGCACAGTTCCAAGAGAGTGCTTTCAAAAAAGCTGTTTTTCAAACCAGGGAAAACACATAGAAGTGAATGAAAGCTGTATTCAACTTAGTTTTTAAAACTGTGTACCATACTGCTTTCACAGAGATCCAAGTGACTGCTTTCAAAAAAGCTGTTTTTTTTGCCTAGGGGAAACACATAGAATTGAATGAAAGCTGTATTGAACTTAGTTTTCAAAACTGTGTAACATACTGCTTTCACAGAGTTCCAAGTGAGGGCTTTCAAAAATGTTTTTCAGACCAGGGAAAACACATGGATGTTAATGAATGCAGTATTCAACTTAGATTTCATAACTGGGTAACATAGTGCCTTCATGCAGTTTCAAGTGGGCGCTTTCAAAAAAGTTGTTTTTCAGCACACAGAAAGCAAGTAGAAGGGAATGAAAGCTGTATTCAACTCAGTTTCCAAATTGTGTAACATACTGTTTTCACAGAGATCCAAGTGAGTGCTTTCAAAAAGTTGTTTTTCAACCCAGGGAAAACACATAGTAGTGAATGAGAGCTCTATTGAACTTATTTTTTAAAACTGTGTAACATACTGCTATCACAGATTTCCAAGTGAGTGGTTTCAATGAAGTTGTTTTTCAGCCCAGGGAAAGCACATAGTAGTGAATGAATGCTGTATTCAACTTAGTATTCAAAGCTGTGTAACATACTGCTTTCACAGATTTCCAAGTGAGAGCCTTCAAAAAGTTTTTTGTCAGCACATTGAAAATGCATAGAAGTGAATGAAAGATGTATTCAATTTAGTTTTTGAACATTGCAACATACTGCTTTCGCAGAAGTTCAAGTGAGTGCATTCAAAAAAGATATTTTTCTGCCCTGGGAAAACATATAGAAGTCAATGAAACCTGTTTTCAACTTAGCTTTGAAAACTGGTAACATATTGTTTCATAGAGTTCCAAGGGAGTGCTTACAAAAAAGTTGTTTTTCAGCCCAGGGAAAACACATACAAGCAAATGAAAGCTGTATTCAACTTAGTTTTCAAAAGAGTGTAACATTCTGCTTTCTCAGAGTTCCAAGTGACTGCTTTCACAAATGATGTTTTTCAGACCAGGGAAAACACAAAGAAGTGAAAGAAAGATGTATTCAAATTAGTTTTCAAAACTGTGTAACATACTGCCTTCGCATAGTTCCAACTGGGTGCTTTCATAAAACTTGTTTTTCATCACATGGAAAGCAAGTATAAATGAATGAAAGCTGTATTCAACTTAGTTTTCAAAACTCTGGAACATACAGCTTTCACAGTGTTCCAAGTGAGTGCTTTATAAAAGTTGTTTCTGAGCCCAGGGAAAACACATAGAAGTGAACGAAAGCTTCATTCAACATAGTTTTCAAAACAGTGTAACATACTGCTTTCGTGGAGTTCCAAGTGAGTGTTTTCAAAATGTTGTTTTTGAGCCCAGGGAAAACACATAGAAGTGAATGAAAGCTGAATTGAACTTAGTTTTCATAACTGTGGACCACACTGCTTTCGCAGAGATCCAAGTGAGTGCTTTCGAAAAAGCTGTTTTTCAGCCCAGGGAAAACCCATAGAAGTGAATGAAAGCTGTATTCAACTTAGTTTTCAAAACTGGGTAACATACTGCTTTCATAGAGTTCCAAGTGAGTTCTTTCAAAAATGTGCTTTTTCAGACCAGGGAAAACACATACAAGTGAATGAATGCAGTATTCAACTTAGATTTCATAACTGTGTAACATACTGCCTTCACACAATTCCATGTGGGTGCTTTCAAAAAATTTGTTTTTCAGCACACAGTAAGTAAGAAGATGTGAATGAAAGCTGTATTCAACTTAGTTTTCAAAACTCTGTAACATACTGCTTTCGCAGTATTCCAAGTGAGTGCTTTCAAAACAGTTGTTTTTCAGCCCAGGGAAAAACACATAGAAGTGAATGAAATCTCTATTCAACTTAGTTTTTAAAACTGTGTAGCATACTGTTATCACAGATTTCCATATGAGTGCTTTCAAAAAAGTTGTTTTTCATCCCAGGGAAAGCACATAGAAGTGAATGAATGCTGTATTCAACTTAGTTTTCAAAACTGGGTAACATAGTGATTTGCCAGAGTTCCAAGTGATTGCCTTCCAAAAAGTTTTTTATCAGCACGTGGAAACCACATAGAAGTGAATGAAAGCTATATTCAATTTAGTTTTCAAAACACTGGAAGATACTGCTTTTGCAGAAGTCCAAGTGAGTGCTTTTCAAAAAAGATATTTTTCAGCCCCAGGAAAACATAGAGAAGTCAATGAACCCTGTACTCAAGTCAGCTTTGAAAAATGGTAACATATTGTTATCGTAGAGTTCCAAGTGAGTGCTTTCAAAAAAGTTGTTTTCCGACCAAGGAAATCACATAGAAGTGAATGAAAGCTGTATTCAACTTAGTTTTCAAAACTGTGTAACATACTGCCTTTCCATTGTTTCAAGTTTGTGCTTTCAAAAAAGCTGTTTTTTAGCACACAGAGAGCAAGTAGAAGTAAAAGAAAGCTGTATTCAACTTAGTTTTCAAAACAGTGTAACATAAAGCTTTTGCAGATTTCCAAGTGAGTGCTTTCAAAAAAGTTGTTTTTGAGCCCAGGGAAAACACATAGAAGTGAATGAAATCTCTATACAACTTAGTTTTTGAAACCGTGTAACATACTTCTATCACAGACTTCGAAGTGAGTGCTTTCAAAAAGGCTGTTTTTCAAACCAGGGAAAACATGTAGAAGTGAAAGATAGCTGCATTCAACTTAGTCTCCAAAACTCTGTAACTTACTGCTTTCACAGAGTTGCAACTCAGTGCTTTCAAAAAAGTTGTTTTTCAGCCCAGGGAAAACACATAGAAGTGAATGAAAGCTGTATTGAACTTAGCTTTCAAAACTGTGTAACATACTGCTTTTGCAGAGATCCAAGTGAGTGCCTTCAAAAAAGTTGTTTTTCAGCCCAGGGAAAACACAGAAAAGTGAATGAAAGCTGTATTCAACTTAGTTTTGAAAACTGTGTAACATACTGCTTTCACAGAGATCCAAGGGAGTGCTTTCAAAAAAGGTGTTTTTTGGCACAGAGAAAACACATAGAAGTGAATGAAAGCTGCATTCAACTAAGTTTTGAAAACTGTGTAACATACTGCTTTCACAGAGTTCCAAGTGAGTGCTTTCATAAATGTTGTTTTTCAAACCAGGGAAAACACATAGAAGTGAATGACTGCTGTATTCAACTTAGATTTCATAACTGTGTAACACACTGCCTTAGCATATTTCCAAGTGGGTGGTTTCAAAATAGTTGTTTTTCAGCACACAGAAAGCAAGTAGAAGTGAATGAAAGCTGTATTCAAATTAGTTTTCAAAACTGTGAAAGTTACTGCTTTCACAGAGTTGCAAGTGAGTGCTTTCAAAAAAGTTGTCTGTTAGCCCAGGGAAAACACATAGAAGTGAATAAAATCTGTATTAAACTTAGTTTTCCAAACTGTGCAGCATACTCCTTTCACAGAGATACAAGTGACTGCTTTAAAAAAGGTGTTTTTCAGCCCAGGGAAAACACATAGAAGTGAATGAAAGCTGTATTGAACTTAGTTTTCAAAACAGTGTAACATACTGCTTTTGCAGAGATCCAAGTGAGTGCCTTCAAAAAAGTTGTTTCTCAGTCCAGGGAAAACAGAAAAGTGAATGAAGGCTGTATTCAAATTAGTTTTCAAAACTGAGAAACATGGTGCTTTCACAGAGATCCAAGTGAGTGCTTTCAAAAAAGTTGTGTTTCAGCCCAGGGAAAACACATAGAAGTGAATGAAAGCTGCATTCAACTAAGTTTTCAAAACTGTGTAACATACTGCTTTCCCAGAGTTCCAAGGGATTGCTTTCAAAAATGTTGTCTTTCAACCCAGGGAAAACACATACAAGGGAATGAATGCTGTATTCAACTTAGATTTCATAACTGTGTAACATATTGCCATCACAGAATTCCAAGTGGGTTCTTTCAAAAAAGTTGTTTTTCAGACCAGGGAAAACACATAGAATTGAAAGGAAGCTGTATTCAAATTAGTTTTCAGAATTGTGCAACATACTGCCTTCGCATTGTTCCAAATGGGTTCTTTCAAACAAGTTGTTTTTCAGGACACGGAAAGCAAGTGAAGTGAATGAAAGCTGTATTCAACTTAGTGTTCAATACTGTAACATACTGCTTTCACAGAGTTCCAAGTGAGTGCTTTCAAAAAAGTTGTTTTTCAGCCGAGGGAAAACACATAGAAGGGAATGAATGCTGTATTCAACTTAGTTTTCAAACCTGTGAAACACACAGCTTTTGCAGATTTCCAAGTGAGTGCCTTCAAAAAAGTTTTTTATCTGCACATGGAAAACACATAGAAGTAAATGAAAGCTGTATTCGATTTTGTTTTCAAAATATTAGAACATATACTTTCGCAGAATTCCAAGTGAGTTCTTTCCAAAAAGTTATTTTTCAGCCCTGGGAAAACATATAGAAGTCAATGGAACCTGTATTTAACTTAGCTTTGAAAACTGGTAGCATATTGCTTTCATAGAGTTCAAAGTGTGTGCTTTTAAAAAAGTTGTTTTTCAGGCCAGGGAAAACACATAGAAGTCAATGAATGCTGTGTTCAAGTTAGTTTTCAAAACTGTGTAACATACTACTTTCTCAGAGTTCCAAGTGAGTGCTTTCAAAAAAGTTGTCTTTCAACCCAGGGAAAACACATAGAAGTGAATGAAAGCTGTATTCAACTTAGTTTTCTAAACTGTGTAACATATTGCTTTTGCAGAGTTCCAAGTGTGTGCTTTCAAAAATGTTGGTTTTCAGACCAGTTAAAACTCATAGAATTGAAAGGAAGCTGTATTCAAATCAGTTTTCAAAATTGTGTAACGTACTGCCTTTGCATAGTTCCAAATGGATTCATCAAAAAAGTTGTTTTTCAGCACATGGAAAGCAAGGAGAAGTGAATGAAAGCTGTATTCAACTTCGTTTTCCAAACTGTAACATACTGCTTTTGCAGGTTTCCAAGTGAGTGCTTTCAAAAAATTTGTTTTCAGTCGAGGGAAAACACATAGAAGTGAATGAAAGCTCAATTCATCTTAGTTTTCAAAACTGTGTAACATACTGCTCTCACAGAGTTCTAAGTGAGTGCTTTCAAAAAAATTGTTTTTCTGAACAAGGTAAACACGTAGAAGTGAATGAAAGCTGTATTCAACTTAGTTTTCAAAACTGTGTAACATACTGCCTTTGCATTGTTCCAAATGGGTGCCTTCAAGAAAGCTGTTTTTTAGCCCATGGAAAGCAAGTAGAAGTGAAAGAAAGCTGTATTCAACTCAGTTTACAAAACTCTGTAACATACAGCTTCCTCAGAGTTCCAAGTGAGTGATTTCAAAAATGTTGTTTTTGAGCCCAGGAAAAACACATAGAAGTGAATGAATGCTCTATTCAACTTAGTTTTCAAAACTGTGTAACATACTGCTTTTGCAGAGTTCCAAGTGAGTGCTTTCAAAAAAAGCTGTTTTTGAACCCAGGGAAAATACATAGAAGTGAATGTAAGCTGCATTAAACTTATTTTTCAAAACTGTGTGACATACTGCTTTCACAGATTTCCAACAGACTGCTTTCAAAAAAGTTGTTTTTCAGCCCAGGAAAAACACATAAAAGTGAATGTAAGCTGTATTCAACTTAGATTTCAAAAGTGTGTAACATACTGCTTTCACAGAGTTCCAAGTGAGTGCTTTCAAAAAAGGTGTTTTTCTGACCAGGGAGAACACATAGAAGTGAATGAATGCTGTATTCAACTTAGATTTCTAATTGTGTAACCTATTTCCTTCCCATAGTTCCAAGTGGGTGCTTTCAAAAAAGTTGTTTTTCAGCCCAGGGAAAACACATGGAAGTGAATAAAAGCTCTATTCCACTTAGTTTTCAAAACTGTGTAACATAAAGCTATCGCAGATTTCCAAGTGAGTGCCTTCAAAAAGTTTTTTATCAGCACATGGAAAACACATAGAAGGGAATGAAAGCTGTATTCAATTCAGTTTTCAAAACATTGGAACACACTGCATTCACAGAATTCCAAGTGAGTGCTTTCAAAAAGTTATTTTTCAGCCCTGGGAAAACATGCAGAAGTCAATGAAAACTTTATTCAACTTAAGTTTGAACACTGGTAACATATTGCTTTTGCAGAGTTCCAAGAGAGTGCTTTCAAAAAAGATGTTATTCAGCCCAGGGAAAACACATAGAAAGAATGAAAGCCCTGTTCAACCTAGTTTTCAAAACTGTAACATACTGCTTTCGCAGCGTTCCAAGCACGTGTTTTCAAAAAAGTTTTTTCAGCCCAGGGAAACACATACAAGCGAATGAAAACTGTATTCAAGTTTTTTTCAAAACTGTGTAACATACTGCTTTTGCAGACTTTCCAGTGAGTGCATTCCAAAAAGTTGTTTTTTCACCGAGGGAAAACACATAGAATTGAATGAAAGCTGTATTCAATTTAGTTTTCAAAACTGTGTACATACTGTTTTCATGGAGTTCCAAGGGAGTGATATCAAAAAAGGTGTTTTTTTAGCCCGGGAAAACACATAGAACAGAATGTAAGCTTTATTCAACTTAGTTCTCAAAACTGAGTAAAATACTGCTTTTGCAGAGTTCCACATGAGTGCTTTGACAAATGGTGTTCTTCAGCCCAGCAAAAACACACAGAAGTAACTGAATGCTGTATTCAACTCAGTTTTCAAAACTGTGCAACATATGTCTTTCACAGATTACCATGGGAGTGCTTTGACAAAAGTTGCTTTTCAACCCAAGGTAAAAACATAGAAGTGAATGATAGCTGTATTCAACTTAGTTTTCAAAACTGTGTAACATACTGCTTGTGCAGAATTCCAACTGATTGCTTTCAAAAAGTTGTTTTTCAGACCACGGAAAACACATAGAAGTGAATGAAAGCTGTATGCAACTTAGTTTTCATAACCTTGTGACTTACTGCTTTTGCAGACTTCCAAATGAATGCTTTCAAAAAAGTTGTTTTTCAGCCCAGGGAAAACACATGGAAGTGAAAGACGTCTGTAGTGAACTTAGTTTTCAAAACTGTGTAAAATACTGCTTTCGCAGAATTCCAAGTGAGTGCTTTGACAAAAGATGTTCTTCAGCCCAGAGAAAACACATAGAAGTGAATGAAAGCTGTATACAACTTAGTTTTGAAAACTGTGCAACATACTGCTTTCGCAGAGTTCCAAGTGAGTGCTGAGAAAAAAGCTGTTTTTAAGACCAGGGAAACACATAGAAATGAATGTAAGCTGTATTCAACTTAGTTTTCAAAACTGTGTTACATACTGCTTTCACGGAATTCCAAGTGAGTGCCTTGAAAAAAAATTGTTTTTCAGACCAGGGAAAACTCATAGAAGTGAATGAAAGCTGTATTCAACTTAGTTTTCAAAACTGTGTATCATACTGCTTTTTCAGAGTTCCAAGTGAATGCTTTCAAAAAAGTTGATTTTCACCCCATGGAAAACACATGGAAGTGACCAAAAGCTGTATTGAACTTAGTATTCAAACCTGTGTAAAATAATGCTTTCACGGAGTTCAAAGTGAGTGCTTAGACAAAAGTTATTCTTTAGCCCAGGGAGAACACATAAAAGTGAATGAAAGCTCTATTCCCCTTAGTTTTCAAAACTCTGTAACATAGTGCTGTCCCAGTGTTCCAAGTGAGTGGTTTCAAAAAGATTTCAACCCAGGGAAAACACATAGAAATGAATGAAAGCTGTATTCAACTTAGTTTCCAAACCCTGTATCATACAGCTTTCACTGAGTTCCAAGTGAGTGCTGTCAAAAAAGTTGTTATCAGCCCAGGGAAAACACATAGAAGTGAATGAAAGCTGTATTCATCTTAGTTTCTAAAAGTGTGTGACATACTGCTTTGGCAGAATTCCAAGTGAGTGCTTTCAAAGAAGTGGTTTTTCAGACCAGGGAAAACACATAGAATGAAAGAAAACTGTCTATAACTTAGTTTTCAAAACTGAGTAGCATACTGATTTCGCAGAGTTCCAATTGAGTGCTTTCAAAAAAGCTGTTTTTCAGCACAGGGAAAACTCATATAAGTGAATGCAAGCTGTATTTGTCTCACTTTTCAAAACTGTGTAACGTAGTGCTTTCACAGAATTCCAAGCAGTGCATTCAAAAAAGTTGTTATTCAGATCAGGGAAAACACATAGAAGTGAATGAAAGCTGTATTCAACTTAGTTTTCAAAGCTGTGTAACATACTGCTTTCACAGAGTTCCAAGTGAGTGCTTTCAAAAAGTTGTGTTTCAGCACAGGGAAAACACATAGATGTGAAAGAAAGCTGTATTCAACTTAGTATTCAAAACTGTGTAAAATACTACTTTGGCAGAGTTCCAAGAGAGTGCTTTGACAAAAGTTGTTCTTCAGGACATGGAAAACACATAGAAGAGAATTAAAGCTGTATTCAACTTAGTTTTCAGAACTGTGAAAAATACTGCTTTTGCAGAATTCCAAGTGAGTGCTTTCAAAAAAGATTTCAAAACAGGGAAACACATAGAATTGAATGAAAGCTGTATTCAAATTACTTTCAAAAACAGTTACATAATACTTTGCAGATTTCCAAGTGAGTGCTTTCAACAAAGTTGTTTTTCAGCCCAGGGAAAGTACATAGAAGTGAATGAATGCTGTTCTCAACTTAGTTTTCAACTTGGTAAAATACTGCTTTCTCAGATTTCCAAGTGAGTGCTGAGCAAAAAGCTGTTTTAAGACCAGGTAAAACACAGAGAAGTGAATGAAAGCAGTAATCAACTAAGTTTTCAAAACTGTGTAATATACTGCTTTTGCAGAATTCCAAGTGTGTGCTTTGAGAAAAGATGTTTTTCAGACCAGGGAAAACACAAAGAAGTGTATGAAAGCTGCATTCAACTTAATTTTCAAAAATGTGTAACAAAATGCATTCGCAGAGTTCCAAGTGAGTGCATTCAATAAAGCTGTTTTTCAGCCTAGGGAAACATATAGAACTGAATGAAAGCTGAACTCAACTTAGTATTCAAAATGTGTAACCTACTGCTTTTGCAGAGTTCCCAGTGAGTGGCTTTGAAAAAGTTGTTTTTCAGCCCAGGGAAAACACATAGAAGGGAATGAGAGCTGTATTCAACTTAGTCTTCAAAACTGTGTACCATATTGCTTTCCCAGATTTCCAAGTGAGTGCTTTCAAAAAAGTTGTTTTTCAGCACAGAGAAAACACATAAAAGTGAATGCAAAGTGAAGTCAACTTGGTTTTCAAAACTGTGGAAAATACTGCTTTTGCAGAGTTCCAAGAAAGAGAAATGAGAAAAGTTGTTTTCCAGCCCAGGTGAAACACATAGAAGCAAATGAACGCTGTATTCAACTTAGTATTCAAAACTGTGTAACATACTGCTTTCACAGGGTTCCAATTGAGGGCTTTCAAAAAAGTTTTTTTTCAGCACAGGGTAACACATATAAGTGAATGAAAGCTGTATTCAACTCAGTTTTCAAAACTGTGTAACATAGTGCTTTCACAGAATTCCAAGCAGTGCATTCAAAAAAGTTGTTATTCAGATCAGGGGAAACACATAGAAATAAATGAAAAGCTGCATACAAGTTAGTTCTCAGAACTGAGTAACATAATGCTTTAGCAGAGTTCCAAGTTAGCAGTATCAAAAAAGTTGTTTTTCAGCCCAGGGAAAACACATGGAAGTGAAAGAAAGCTGTATTGTACTTAGTTTTCAAAACTGTGTAAAATACTGCTTTCTCAGAGTTCCAAGTGAGTGCTTTGACAAAAGTAATTCTTCAGCCCAGGGAGAAGACAAAGAAGTGATGAAAGCTGTATTCATCATAGTTTTCAAAACTGTGAAACAGTGCTTTTGCAGAGTTCTAATGAGAGCATTCAATAAAGATTTCAAAACAGGGAAAACATATAGAATTGAATGAAAGCTGTAATACAAATTGCTTTTCAAACTGTTTAACATAGTGCTTTTGCAGATTTCCAAGTGAGTGCTTTCAAAACAGCTGTTTTACGGCCCAGGGAAAACACACAGATGTGAATGAATGTTGTATTCAACTTAGTTTTCAATACTGTGTAACATACTGCTTTCACAGATTTCCAAGTGAGTGCTGAGAAAAAAGCTGTTTTTAAGACCAGGTAAAACACATTGAAGTGAATGAAAGCAGTATTCAACTCAGTTTTAAAAACTGTGTAACATACTGCTTTCACAGAGTTCAAAGTGAGTGCTTTGACAAAAGTTGTTCTTTAGCACATGGAGAACACGTAGAAGTGAATGAAAGCTGTATTCAACTTAGTTTTCAAAACTGTGTAACATACTGCTTTCACAGAGTTCCAAGTGAGTGCTTTCAAAAATGTTGCTTTTGAGCCCAGGGGAAACACATAGAAATAAACTTAAGCTTTAATCAACTTAGTTTTCAAAACT